>NC_142941.1:15510288-15677788 GCF_046866305.1 Octopus bimaculoides | reverse complement strand
AATTTTATTACATACAGTCAACCAGAAAATAAAAGCAGCCCATTATAGTTCTGGTGCAAAATATCACTTAGTGCCAAGTTTCAAAGCGAATTAGCCAATAAAACCTTTCTAGCAACTTTGAATACACACGCACACGCACACGCACAAATTAAAGTGTTTTTCCCCCTTTTTTAGAAGCAGCCAGCATCGTAAAAGATTGATGTTATTATCTCATGTCTACAAAAAGTGACAACTAAAATAAAAGTTCAACGAGGAATCATATGAATGTAAGGTCATGTGCAGATACAGCATTTATTTTCCAAGAGTATCAGAGTAATAATTTTATGGTGCGAGCTGTAACTAAGCTGAAAATAACAGAAGCTTTTTGTCAATTAAAAGAGAACAGCACAGACCACAAATAATACACTGTATTCTAATATTCAATAGTCAATGTAAAGAGAAGCAATAATTTTTTTTTTTTTTTTTCAAATCTATCCCATAATGTTTTGTAGTGATGTATATTATATATGCTAATCTTAATAGCTAGGACACAAAGAAGAGTCCACTGAAATGCCTGATTTGAATTCAAAGAAGGGCTTTCTTTCTATAATCCAAGACATTAGATATTCAGAAATGCAACATAGTCAATAGTAAATGCTGAGTTGATGTATGTTGATTTAAGTCTAACATTTTATTCATTTAGTTGGTTTTCCTTAAGCTATTTAGTCTATTACCACAATTCATTGATTTTTTTTTTTTTTTTTTCTCCTCAAGGTAAATTAGCTTCAGTTCTTTCAAAAGGGTAGGACACACTTTCCATCAAGTTTGTTATGATGATTTAGTAATAAAAGCCATTTTCAACAATATTTATTGTATTTATTAGTAACCCAGTCCTGAATAGATATTTAGAAATGTAGATTGTATAGACGGTATGAATGCAGTGTTCTATTTCAATCCATTTAGAAAAAGCTACATTATGTATATTATCTAGAGCATATATCTTGTAACTGAATATATATATATATATATAAAAAAAAAACCTATCCTTGGTAAGTAAGCAAAATACAAAATAAAATGAAACAGGTGAGTCTATCCTTATAAATCTTAAGGGATTTAGATATTTTATGAAATTTATGAATCGTGAAAGGCCATCAAAATGCACTAGCAATAAGCACTGTAGTTATGTGACAAGTCAAATGAAAACATTACACAATTAGATTTTAATCTCAGAAACTGGTACTTCAAAATCTAAATGGAAAGAGTTCTCAAAATAGTATATTGTTTTTTTTTCTTACACAGTAACACTGATTCAAGTTTATAAGGGAAGGAATGTGTGAATATTCATGCCTTTCTCATAGATATCAGTGTCAAAAGTCATCAGGCAACAAGTAGAAGCTGAACTAAAATTGAAAACATTGATTTTACTTTACTTTGGTGTGTGAGATTCCATTGTGTTACATTTGAAATAGGAGAATAAAATACCAAATGAAAAATTAGCATAATGACTAAATTAACCAAAAAATTATAATTTTATTTATTTTGATATCTATAATCTTAGTCAACAACTCATGCTGAGATAATTACATTAATCTGTCTTTTTGTTTAACTTTACAATACTACAAGTGGAGGCGCAATGGCCCAGTGGTTAGGGCAGTGGACTCGCGGTCATAGGATCGCGGTTTCGATTCCCAGACCGGACGTTGTGAGTGTTTATTGAGTAAAAACATCTAAAGCTCCACGAGGCTCCGGCAGGGGATTGTGGCGAACCCTGCTGTACTCTTCCACCACAACTTTCTCTCACTCTTACTTCCTGTTTCTGTTGTGCCTGTAATTCAAAGGGTCAGCCTTGTCACACACTGTGTCACGCTGAATATCCCCGAGAACTACGTTAAGGGTACACGTGTCTGTGGAATGCTCAGCCACTTGCAAGTTAATTTCACGAGCAGACTGTTCCGTTGATCAGATCAACTGGAACCCTCAACGTCGTAAGCGACGGAGTGCCAACAACAATACAACTGCTTGTTCTAAGAAAGAAACTGTAAATTAACATCTATGCATTAGTGTGTGTGTGTATACAAGTACACATGTTTATGTGTGTTCATCTGAAGCTGATGATCCACTTTGACACTACTAAATTTCTCATTGTTGTGTATTTATCCAGGCAATGATAGTCTACATAAAACTAGATGTAAATGAGTTTGTTGCAAATGCTATTCTGGCTTAAAAAAATTGAACCAATTTAAACAGTTTCAATCTTATGCACTGTTGCAATTCCTTTATTGCATTTTTATGTTCACAGGAAATAGGTTTTAAACAATGGACTGTTATATTGTTTTCTGAGCAATAACTACCACTTGTGAGCATATTACTGGAGCTTATCCTTTAATTAGATTAACATTTGCATTTGCATTTACATTATTGACCATCTCCCGGTTGAAGCTCTTAATCTCACTGAAATGACAACTGAGCTCAAGTTTCATTGGTGATTAAAATTGTTTTGATCTCTTCCCCTGTCTCCCCCCACCAAAAAAAAAATTGATCTCAATTCATCATTGACAGAATGATTTTTTTCACAGAACGTTTAGAATTGAAAAGGTTAAGATAAAGTTTAAATATTATAAAAACAAATGAAGAACATAAAAACTATAACATCTGTTAAAATACTCTCTGTCAATAGATTCTTTAATAGTTGCAGTCAAATTGGCAGTGATGTTGCCTGACATGTGCAAGATTACACACTATCACACTGGTAGTGCACATTTGTATTGATTTCTATGACATATAATTACAGTTTTTCAATCCAAAAGGAAAAAGATCCCTAGGAAATCCAACTGGCTAATGCATTTGAATGGAAGAAGAGGAAATGGGTAGCATTTTAACCTGTCACAAATTACAATAAGAAAAATGGAAGATAAAAGACTGATCCTATAGACCCAAAATAAATGGAAATTTATGATGTTTACCCAATGTAAAAGAATTAGTATTGAAAGGGTACCATTTTGTCAGAAAATCAAAACCAGGTTATGATAACAATCCTTAAATCACTAGTCTATTTTTATTCATAACAGTAAAGACCAATTTGATAATGATAAAAAAAAAACCCTTGAGTGACATTGTCTATGCTCCAAATCCTTGGGACATTCATTAACTTAACTCATATGAGTACGTGCTATTAATGTTTGCAATCTGGAAAGGATTAGCAAACACAAAGAATTGTGAGTTAAGTTAACAGTTTTGATATTTTACACTTTATCAACTCTTTTACTCGTTTCAGTCATTTGACTGTGGCCATGTTGGGGCACCGCCTTTAGTCGAGCAAATCGACCCCAGGACTTATTCTTTGTAAGCCTAGTACTTATTCTATCGGTCTCTTTTTGCCGAACCGCTAAGTTACAGGGACGTAAACACACCAGCATTGGTTGTCAAGTGAAGTTGGGGGGACAAACACAGACACACAAACATATATATATATACATATATATGACGGGCTTCTTTCAGTTTCCGTCTACTAAATCCACTCACAAGGCTTTGGTCGGCCCGAGGCTATAGTAGAAGACACTTGCCTAAGGTGCCACGCAGTGAGACTGAACCCAGAACCATGTGGTTGGTAAGCAAGCTACTTACCACACAGCCACTCCTGTACAACTATTTAATTCAGACTTGTGATTAAATGCTTTAATGCTTTTTACTTGCTAGTACCCAAGTACAAGCCTTTCAATGATGCTATAGACAACAGCTCACAAATGACCAACTGTGTAGAAAACATTTGTGCTGCTCCACCAAAGCAAAGGTGAATAATTTTTGGTGCACATATTGGCTAAAAAAGCAGAAGTGAAATAATTTACCTATGTATACCAATAAGGGAATGGATCTTTGGAAAGTACTGTAATATATAACTTGCATGTTTATTTCTATTATTGGTTTCAGTCAGTAGATCATGCTCATATTTCATAGATTCTAGTTAATTATATTAACAGCAGTACTTAGGTCTCATAATAATTTTGTTAATTATCTATTCAAAGAACAATTAATTTAACCTTGAGATATGTCCATTTTTAGGAAGTTACCTCCTCCTACAAAGTGTAAGTGCTACAAGGAAATTACACCATTTTACACTGATGTAATATAAACACATACACTAGGCTTCTGCGTAATATCTGTTGACTAAATTTCACATGCAAGATATAAATCAATTTGAGTTTATGGTAAGAGACATGTCCAAGGTGTGATGCAATGTAAGATTGAAACCAGAACCACAGCTTGTGAACTCCTTAACCATATAACTATGCTCGCATCCATCTCTGCAAGAAATCAGATTATGTTAATAGTGAAAGGTCCTACATCATTCTACAGACAAATCTCCATCATGTGTATGGGTGGGAGAAAGAGAGAGAGAGAGAGAGAGAGAGAGAATTAGATATGTAATCAAATATCTTAGGCATACGCTTTTCATATTATAATAATCATTCACATCATTTTAATTGCATCAACTATTACAAATTACAAAGCATTGACTGACTCAATGTTAATATTGTATGAAAAGAAATTTTTGGATATGAAAACAATAGATGCTAACCAATCTCCTCTGGATAAAGCTATTTATAGATATAAAGGAAACAAAGCAGGCCATTTTATATTTCTCTGAGAACTAATGTTCTTACAAGAAGCTGTTGGTTACAAACTCAAGTTTTTGAAATTTGATAGATTAGGATCAACTAAATAAGACTGTCTAACCCCATTCCACATGAAAGCAGCTGTCAAAAGTTTTCACAGCACAAAGAACTGGTTTTTGGTCAAGAGTATTAGTAACTAGAGATTCGAGTTTTAGGAATACAATTAAATAAACACTTAAAGAAATGGAACAAAACAAATAGACTGTGATTTTTTTGTATGCAGAGAAAAGTGTAGAGTGAATTAAATTGGTCTTAAATTGCTTCCCAGTAAATTGACACTCACAACATTTGAACCTAGAATGTGGTGAGATGAAATTTAAAAGCTGCAATACATTTTGTCTCATGTTAAAATTCACTAATCTAATAATGGTAATAATGTGAGTGTGTATGTGTGTGCACGGCGTGCATGTGTGCTTGAGAGGAGGGAAAAGCCTGAGTCACAAGGGAAACAAATGTTTCAAGATTTGTTTAATTATCATTGAAACAAGAACCAGTAAGTGATTTTCAGTTACTATAAAATTACAGAATAGATTTTTCATTTTTCAATAAGAAATAAACATTTTTCTTTTTCATTCAGCAGGCCTATGACTTCACAAAATTATTCCTTAATTCAATGTGTTTCGTAATATCTTGTGAAGAATATTGCAGCAAGGATTATTTCCATGACCTGTAGTATTCCAGGAAAATGGAGCACTTTAAAATGATAAAAGTAATACCAAAATGGTTGGGTTCTACAAAGATTAACATGGGGAATTATGGATCAAGATTAAAAGCTGCATGCCTGGCAGAATCGTTAGCATGCTGACAAAACAATTAGTGGCATTTCTCCTGGGTTTACATTCTGAGTTCAAAAGCTGTCAAAGATGACATTGCCTTTCATCCTTGTGAGGTCAATAAAATAAGTATTGGTCAAGCACTGGGTTTGATGTAATCAAGTAACTGCTCCCCCAAAATTTCTGGCCTATAGTAAAAAGAATTATTGTTGTTGTTGCTGTTGCTGTTGCTGTTAACACACTGGACAAAAAGCTTAGCTGCTTTTCTTCCAGCTTTACGTTCTCAGTTTAAATTCCATAGAGGCTGACTTTGCCTTTCATCCATTCAGGGTCAATTAAATAAGTACTTGTTAAGCACTGGGGTCACTGTAATCAACTAACCACTTCCCCAAATTTCAGGCCTCGTGCCTTCATTAGAAAAGATTATTATCATACAAGGCAGTGAGCTGGCAGAATTATTAGGACACTGAGCAAAATGCTTAGTGGCATTTTGTCCATCTTTATGTTCTGAGTTCAAATTCTGCCAAGGTTGACTTTGCCTTCCATCCTTTCGGGTCTATTAAATAAGTACCAGTTATGCACTGGGGGCTGATGTAATTGACTAATCCCTCTGCCAAATTTCAGGCCTTATGCCCATAGTTGAAAGGATTGTTGTTATTATTAATATTATTATTATCATAATTCAGGTAAGATATTGATAAGGCATGTAGATTAAGGGAGATTGGGAAGAAAAAAGCCATTATCTAAGAATATTGATCCTTGCATTCAAAATTGTGTCCAACATTTGCCAACATATTTAGTTGTTTAAGGCATGTTTTTAGTTGCCTACACCTCATTTATTTTGAAGCCATTATTATAACTGGGAAGTAATATACTCTACCATATAACTGATATGATGCCAGCCAAAACTTCAATGTAACACATAGCATAATGGAAATGGAGCATGTTACATAATAAAATGTATCACGTATAATACAGTGTGTAATAAAACACCTAAACAAAAACGAAATGAGATTGAATAAAAATGATTTGCCTAAACTTTTCAATGGTAGATATCTCTTCATTTCAAAATGTATCTTTTTTAGTGAAATTTTATACAGAGCGTTCGCAAAAAAGCAATGCGATGAGCAAATAAATTGCACATTAAGAACATTTAGAAATTTGTATGTGTGCTTGTATGTATATAGGTATTCTTAAAGATATATTTTTTAACACATTTTAAATTGCTTTATGCCATGTATTTCTAACTGTAGATTTTATTTTATTGTTTTAATTTATCTGGGAAAATAATGGCATGTTTTGAAATGGGGGGTGTTTTAGTTCTGTGCAGCAACATAAATATTCGTTACTTTGCTAGAATGCATATCGCATTTGAAAGATTAAAACATTGATTAATTTTATTGAAGCCCATATGTATTTTTTCAGCTGTTTATTTTTTTTTGCCTTTTTAAGACACTCAAGTTTTGTAATGGATATGGAGAAAAATATGCTAAATATGTGCTGAAAGTTGACCACAAATACCTTAAAATTGTCTGCAACATTCATTACACAAGGGCTGAAAGAACTATTCCAGAACATCAATTTCAAAATTTTTGAAAAAGAAGAGAGAGATGGAAGTACTTCTGATGCAAAAATTGAAGCCAATAGTGGAAGAAAATCTATGAGAAAATTAATTGATCAATGGTAAAAGTTGCTGTTTTACTCCAAGTCAGTTCTGACTAAAAAATTCCTGTCAAGACCATAATATATCTACGAATACATCATCCAATCTGTCCGTCATCAATATAATGGCTGGGTTTGATTAGTCATAATATCAAACTATATCAACTGTCAGAAAACACATGAAATACTAAAATAAAACAGCACCCTATTAGAATAGTATGAGAAGTTTGAACAGCAAAATCTTGAAAATGAGTGAAGCACACTCAAAACACCGAAAACATCATCGTTTAATGTCCGCTTTCCATGCTAGCATGGGTTGGATGATTTGACTGAGGACTGGTGACCCAGATGGCTACACCAGGCTCCAATCTGATTTGGCAGAGTTTCTACAGCTGGATGCTCTTCCTAACGCTAACCACTCCGAGAGTGGAGTGGGTGCTTTTACGTGCCACCGGCATGAAGGCCAGTCAGGCGGTACTGGCAACGGCCACACTCATAATGGTGTATTTTACATGCCACCTGCACAAGGGCCAGTCCAGTGGCACTGGCAACGATCTCACTCGAAGGTCAGCAATTGGGAGGGGGGAGAGAAGGTAAGTCAATTACGTTGACCCCAGTGCTGAACTGGTACTTACTTTATCAACCCTGAAAGGATGAAAGGCAAAGTCAACTTTGATGGAAATTTGAACTCAGAACATATAGATGGATGAAATGCTGCCAAGTAGTTTGCTAGGTGTGCTAACGATTTTGCCAGCTTGCCACCTTATATGGACTTAATATTGGACAGTAGAAATCAGCGAAATTAGTAAATCAGAAACTAATTTTCAAAAAATTATTGCAGTAGCACTTTTGATGCCAGTTGCTTGAAAGAAGACTAACTACACACACACACAATAATATGACCATTAAAAATACATAAACTGTACTGGAGTACCAAATAGAAGAGAGGAAGCTATAATGAACAAAAATATAAAAATATAACATTGAAATTAAATGAAAAACATGCAATATTCCATAGAATTTTACCTCTATAGAGATTTCAATTACCACAATAAGGTCTCCTCTCTGTCTGTGCCAATTTTGATAATAATGACATTTTGAGGAAAACCAAGCTGTGCTGGAAATCTTTACTGATTAAATCACGATAAATTTACGCTGGAGCAGGAATCAACGGCCAAAGAACTTATTTACTCTTCTATTAGCTTTTAGACAGAAACCATCCTAATGAAGCATTCTACCAAGACTGTATTTTTTTTTTGTTTATTTTTTTCAACTTTAGTGTTTAGCAAGACTTCAACATTAATGAAGTTTGTCACTTATTTGTTTATACTCACCAAAATATATACCATCATAGTATTATGGAATGTTTTGACGGTCAGAATTAAAATAAATTGGATTTTATTTTTTAAGAAGTTAATTTCAAAAACACATGGTTTTGAAGTCCATCCCACTGCACAGCATCTTAGGTAAGTATCTTCTACTAGTCTTGGATTGATCAATGCTTTACAATTGAAAATTGATAGACAGAAACTGTGCAGAAACCTGATGTGTGTAAACCTTTTGTTGATGTATATTGAAGGAGTAAAACATCTGCAAGGAATGAGAGAAGAAAAACGGTGTTCCACAAACAAAGTCCCTTGAAATATTAGTTCTGCATTGAGTTCTAGACATTCCTTATTGATCATCAACACTGCCTACACCAACTACAATGTATATAAAATAAGAATTGCTAACAGAAACAATATCCAGCAAAGAACTTAATAGATCCCAACCACTTGAAAAGTAAAGGCTTTTACAGCCCACAGGGTATTGGCATCATAAAAGGAAAGAGCTGCTAGCAACCATAAAGAACTATAGAGACACACTCAAATAGTTTATCAGAAATAGAAAATAGCATAGTAAACTAGCACTTTGAAAGCTGACTAGTGTTTACAGATGAGCATGAAAGAAAGGAAGAAAAAAAAAAAAAAGAACTTGACAGAAGACCAAAACAAAGAAACAGGAAAAAATAAAAAATAAAATACATGAATAAAAACCCACCAACAGCTGCTGTGAACAAAGAATATATATGGTTTATTACAAACCAGAAAATTGAAAATTCAGTCAACCCATGCAGGTGGAGAGAATAGCATCCTTTTACTGTTCACTAAGAAAAGAGGAAAACAAACAAGGAAGAAAAAAAGGTCTTAACAGAATCTCAACTAGCTCATTAACACACTGCAATGACAAAAGGGGAAAGACGGATTTTTAAAGATACTAACCATAGACAAATTGGCTGTCAACAATGATTCCTGTCATACTGCTGAAGATAATTAAAACAGAACCAAGTAAAGACAAGTACTTTGTGCATAAGATGATCATTTTGGCGGGAAGCCCATATGGCCTACTTCAGACTTGTGTGTTTGGAGTAGGCTAATGCACTCATAAAATATTGTCTCATAACAGCTATGTTATAGGGTTGAAAAATATTCATACCACACACACACATGTATATAACCTGTATAATTATATATAACTGTGGTGGTTGTTATACCATTATGTAAGAATTACTGAAACAGCAACAGGAATGGAATAACTGAAATATTCCTGGTATTGTTTTCTGCTATTCTTTCAGATATATATACAAATATGCATGTATATATACATATGCATACATATATATATACATATATATGCATATATATATACATATGCATACATATATATATACATATATATGCATATATATATATGTATATATATATATATATATATATATATATATATATATATATATATATACACGCACACATATGCATGTATATATATATATATATATATATATATATATATACACGCACACATATGCATGTATATATATATATATATATATATATACATATATATATATATATATACACGCACACATATGCATGTATATATATATATATATATACACGCACACATATGCATGTATATATATATATATATATATATATACATGCACACATATGCATGTATATATATATATATATATATATATATACATATATATATATATATATATATACACGCACACATATGCATGTATATATATATATACATATACACGCACACATATGCATGTATATATATATATATATATATATATATATATATATACACACACATATATGCATGTATATATATATGCATGTATATATATATATATATATATATATATATATATGCATGTATATATATATATATATATATATACACACACACACATATACATATACACAAACTTATATACAAATATACACACATATACATATATACACATACTCAGACACACATATATATACACAAAATATACACATATACTTATGAATATACACATTTATATACAATGATAAAAAAAGAGAATAACAAGATAACTGTGTGTATGTATGCGTGTGTATGTATGCGTGTGCATGTGTGTGCACGCATATGAAAATTATACACTAACTATCAGAAAGCTATTGGCTGTAATACTTTATTCCAGAGATGGATGCAACAGTAAATTGCCCTGCTTGGACTCATTTGAAGATCTAATTTTCTGATAGCTCTTCCCCACAAATTAGCTGCAATATGAATAACTATATATAATTGATTAGATACAGCTAATTTACAGAGCACAACTGTCTGTTATGAAAACTTAAAAAAGAAAAAAATCCACTAGGTTTGAAACATCTATCTTCATGTATTTAACAAAGCAAGTAAACTATTGAGGTTTTATGTTGCCTTGTGTACTTAGGCTCATTTGAGAATAAAGTGTCTTATTCATCAAAACTGTTGCTATTGAAAGGATAAGCACTGTCAACACTTGTGACAGGTATGGCCAGCACTGCTGACATTGTGAGCTGCAGTTTTTTGCTGTAGTTTGGTTTCATTCCCCCCACCCCTTTATAACATCCATACATGAAAAAATGGTAATTGTATTCTAAGTAGAGCAGACATCAACATTTAATAGTAATTTTACATAGTTCATGACAGGAGGAATTAGTTATTGATTCACAATACAATTTTTTATAATGATAAAAAATCAACATTTGTAGTTATATATTTTGAGGACAATTCAATTAACTCTACTCTACTCTCTTCTGCTAATGTTCTGTAATGCTTCAATGTTGGAAAATTACGAGCCACAGATATAATAATGCATTGTGGTATTTGTTTTGCCATTTTACATTCTGAGTTCAAATCCCATTAAAACTTTGCATTTCATCTTTTTGGGATCAATAAAATAAAGAACCAGTCAAGTACTAAGGTCTGATCTAATCAACTAACTCCCTCCCTCCAAATTTCTAGCCTTGTGCCTATACTGGAAAGAAATTATTTAAGTCAAAGGAATGGTGAAATGGAGTTCTTATCTCATTATATTCAGAATTCAAATTCTGCTGAGATTATCCCTTGCTTACTTGCTTCATGCCCTTGCTTGATGGGGCTGGGGTTCATCCCAGGTTAGGGGTCATGGAGGCGTTCATTCTGTGTAAAGCAGACCAAGTTCACAAGTGCTCCCTATTGCTAGCGGTCCCGTGCCAGTCCCTTGCATCCTCCAAGATGACATTGAGCCTCTGAAGATCTTCCAGTCCACAGCTGGTATATTAAATGAGAGTAAGACCCTAGTAGGATGGTCTGGCAGGAGGTGGGGGACATATCTGTACCAGTGCATGTGGCGGATACCTATGAGGTGGGATAAAATAAATACTGACCATACATACAGGGATTCATTTAAAAGAGTACAACACTTCCTTACAGGTATATTCCAACAGCAATGAGGGGGTAATTGGTGGAGGACAGAGTACTCCATGATTCAACCCTTTAGCACTTAAACTAGCCATATTCAGCCCTGTTATTCAACATATTTTATGTGAAAACCAGCAAGATCTACAATGTCATTCTAAAAATAAATGATCACATCATTGAAATCTTGAAGCTACAAGATTATCTGTAATTAATTCAAAACAGTGTGAACAAATAAACATTACATTTGGCAGAGTAATCTGAATGCTTAAGGGTTCTATGTTCTGTTTAAATTCAATTAGAAACAACTTAGCGTTTCATCTCTTTAGAATAAATAAAATATAAGCTACATACAGTGGTTTCTCTTATGGAAATTCTGCTTTAAGTATTACCACTGATTTCAAGATATAACCAGCAATTCTACTCTGCTGGAATTTTAGGTGAATTGTAACAATTTTGAAACTAAATTCATGATATATATCATCATCGTCGTTTAACGTCCGCTTTCCATGCTAGCATGGGTTGAACGATTTGACTGAGGTTTCACCAGTCCTCAGTCAAATCGTCCAACCCATGCTAGCATGGAAAGCGGACGTTAAACGACGATGATGATATATATCATGAATTTAGTTTTAAAATTGTTATACATGTATAAAATATATACTGTTTTTTAACTAGGTATGTACAAATGAAACAACATTAAATTAAAATTACCATCTGTGTATCATACAAAATGTATATACATTGTTTGAAGGCAGGAAGCTGTGGAATTATCTGAGATAAAATCACCTTGTAGGCTTGTGTTAAAAACAAAATATACTGAAGTGAGATAAACATCACTGCCCCAGTGATTCATGAGAGTGACAGATGCATTTTGCCTTTCTTGAGGTTTAACAGAAACGTGTCTGTTGTTCTTATGAATCACTGAGGCAATAAAGTCCATCTCGCTTAGAATATATATATATATTGCATTTTTATCACAGCATGTCTATGAAGAGATTTTCTTTCAGACAAAAACCATAGTATCATGACTTCTAATTGAAAATATAAATTTAGTATGAAACAGAGATGGCAATTTTAATTTAATGCCGTTTCAATTGTGTATAATGAGTTTTTCTACAGTCCAACAAGCTTCCACAATACCAGTTAATGTATTATTTCCTGTCTTATATCGAAATGTTCATAGGTCATTTTCATTATTATTATTATCATAATAAAGTATTTTCAATGGATCAGTTTTGAGCTCTATTTAAAGTTGATTATATATATATATATATATATATATATATATATATATATATATATATATATATATATATAAAAGCATGAATTTCATGTAGGCAGGAAACAATCAAGCTTTAAGGAAGACAAATGCATCTGTCATTTATGTGAGTCGGGTGCAACAATGATGTTCATCTTGCTCCGAATATATATTGTGTTTTTAATACAAGTCTACAAAGAGATTTTATCTCAGACAATTCCACAACTCCATGCCTTCTAACAGTTTATATACAATACCAGGATACACAGACAGCGATTTTGTTTTATAAATATTTGATGCTATATTTTTTATTTGTTTGTTGCTACTGCATTATTTGTTATCTCTCGCTGCTGCAGTTGTGATTTCTCGACTAACACCACTGCTGTATGAATTTTTTTACCTATTTCTACTGCCATATATAGATTTCTCGTCTATCATGGCCACTGCTGAAAACAAATTTCACAAGCATGTACATTATGGTGCATTACCCCCTTATTCATGTTGGCTGGAAATATGCCATTAAGTGAAAGTTAAAGCAGTAGTACAAAAAAGGAGTTTTAAAAAGGGATTACACAGGATATTAAACTTGATGCTTTACAAAGGCTTGAAGTGATGCTTAATGTGTAAGCTGACAATCAGACATGAGGCAATGTGTCAATAAGCATGATGACAATTCAAGTAAAAACTGTAAGTTTATTCCTATGTCCTAATGCATTTCTCTTTTGAAACATTTATATACACATCACACACACACACGCGCGCGCGCGCGCGATAGAAGTAAATAGACACGCCATAAGACATTGTTTTATGTTTATTCTAACTTGCAAAGATTTATATTTTTTAATAACTGTCATTTTTATGTTTCAGGTTCTTATATGTGACTATTTAATCATGCCGTGTTCAAAAGAAGCCTTGGAACTGTCTGAATTTCAAAGAGGCCATATGGTGGGTCATTCTTAAGGTAGACATAATCAGCGTAAAATTGCAGCAAACCATGGGATCCCACTTTCTACAGTTAATAGAGTCATTGTGCAATTCACCAGAGGGGACAAGGAGTCCACATCACCTTGCCCAGATCAATCAGGGCTATCTGACAGGACTCTTCTCTTTGTTAAGAAAGTGTGGAGGATAATCCTCATTGCAAGGCCTCTGACATAGCAGAACAAGTTGATGTCAGTCCCAGAACAATAGTTGGGTATCTCCACAAACTTGGTTACTATGGCAGGGCAGCAAGGAGGAAGCCACTTCTTTGACCAGCCAACATCAACCGTGAGGTTCAATGCTTGAAAAGTGCCTTTTATGTGCCACTGGCACAGGTGTCAGTTACGTGACACCAGTATCAGCCACGACTACGATTTCACTTGGCTTGACAGGTCTTCTCAAGCATGGCATATTGCTTAAGGTCTTGGTCACTAGTCATTGTCTCCATAAGCCCCAATATATACTAAAGGTCTATACTAGAGGCCCAACATATCATCATCTAACTTCTGTTTACCATGCTAGCATGGGTTCGACGGTTAGACAGGAGCTGGCAAGGTAGAAGACTGGACTAGGCTTCACTGTCTGTTTTGCTGGGTTTTAGGCTGGATGCCCTGCCTAACACTAACCACCTTACAAACAGACAAAGATATATATAGTGTAAGGTATGTTTTTAAAAATAATTATTTTCAATCATAAAAATGGTTGTATTATTTGATCAATTCTCAAAAATATTATGTAGAAACACAGTTTAATCTATAACATGGAAGTTAAACAGGAAAATAAGTTTTGTTACAGAATTCTTTTTATAATAAAGCTTTTAGGAATCCAACACTCCCCTAGTCTAGGGGATTACTCTATACAGGGTCTGATGCAGAGTTCAAAACCATACATTTACATTTTGAAACCTCCTTTAAGTCAACTTTGTAAAGTAAGTACTAGAAATACATTAAATTAAGGCAGTAGTCCAATATACAATTTACTCTATAAAAACTGATTTCATTAAAAAACAATCTTTTTTGGTTTTTGGTTGCTGTTTCACATCATTCCTGCTTTTCAGTCATGGCCATCCTGTCATTATAAATATCAATGACAACATTTTTAAGACAGTAGGATATGATTTGAGGAAAATTTGATTACTATTTCAAGCAGATTCAGCAACTACATAGAAGCCCCCAACTCAGGTTGGTTATGTGTCATAAAGAAATTTGAGTTCAGACAGAAAAAGAAACAGAATGAACTGATTGTTGAAATAACTTGTTATTATTAAGGTCTTGTCAAAAAGCACTACAGAATGCATCACTAAAATAGAGTTACTCACAGAGGCATTCATATTTTTCAATGTTTTGTAATTACTCATTGCCAGATACAGCTTGTATGAGTATTCTAAGAGGGAGAGGAAGACAGGGATAATTAGTGAATATGAAGGTATGTGTGTGTGTGTGCATACACATGCATTTCTTCTTTTCAATGACTATTTCGGGAAGCAACATAAGATTGTAATACTTTCTCAGAGTTATTGCACATCAGAATGGTAATATTAGAGTGGTTTCCTGTTGTCTTCTTTCGGTAGACAGGCAATCCAAGGAATTTTCTTTACTCCAAGAAGAGTAAGGGAAGGTAAGATACATGGTATTCATGACTTTTGCAGCAATGTCAATTGAGTCGTTATGCAACTGGGATACAAAACTCAATGGCACCTGGTGCATGTTATATAGAGAAATTTTTTTCTTATAGTCATGATATTAATTTTTAACTTTTGATACATTTCCACAAATTTGTAGGGAATGAGGTATAGTTGATAGAATCAACCTTAATTATAAGTCCGTCATCCAGCAACACCCACAGCAGTGTATTGGTTGAGAGGACGGCCTCCCCTCAGGTCATCAGCTAGGGATCAATTATCATCAGTCAATATTTTGTCAACACCAAAATCTAGTCTGATTTGGCATGGTTTCTACACCTGGATGCCTTTCTAAAGCCAACCACTCCGAGAGTATAATGGGTGCTTTCATGTGCCACTGACATAGGTGCCATTTGTATGACACCAGTGTCTGCTACAATCATGATTTCACTTGGCTTGATGCCAAAGGTTTCGGTCATTTGTCATTGCCTCTGTGAGACCCAACACTTGAAAAAATGCTTTTCATGTGCCACCAGCATTGTCCACCTTGCCTCCGTGAGGCTCAATGCTTGAAAAGTACCTTTTACATGCCACTGGCACAGGTGTCAGTTAAGTGACACCAGCATCAACCATGACTACGATTTCACTTGGCTTGACAGGTCTTCTCAAGCATGGCATATTGCTAAAGGTCTTGGTCACTAGTCATTGTCTCCGTAAGGCCCAATATATACTAGATGTATACACTAGAGGCCCAACATATACTATATGTATGTGTGTGTGTATGTTTATGTATGTATACATATGTATTTATATGTATAAATATACAAGGGAATGCTGGAAAGTTTGTGGCTTTGGGTAAAAGAAAATACAGGAGGATCAGTTAATTTTAATCAACATATTCCCCTCCCAGATTCACACACCTATTGCAAGTATTTCTAAGCCTTGTAAAAGAACTTGGAAGGTTGGGCCTCGAACCAGGTCTTTTGCAATACCCTTAAAGCCAGGAACTTTCCAGCGTCCTTCATGTCTGTTTGTGTGTATTACAGGGAGACCTCACTTAACATTATTTTGTTCTATCAATGTTAAAGAATGTAAAACCAAAATACAAATCCACAAAATGTATGCCTATCAAACTGAATATTTGTTTTCTCTTAGCTTTCTTTGATTCTTTTGTAACTTGCTGTCTTTAATTCAGTAAAATATAAATAAACAAAAACATACAATGATTGATTACAATAGTAGTTATCATTTTTTAACAAGCCTTGTCTAAGATACAACCTTTGTACATCTACTGTCTACTTTACTGAGACAACTTTTTTTAAGGTACAACAGCA
Organism: Octopus bimaculoides; assembly: GCF_046866305.1. NCBI lineage: Eukaryota > Metazoa > Mollusca > Cephalopoda > Octopoda > Octopodidae > Octopus > Octopus bimaculoides. The sequence goes on along the minus strand of NC_142941.1, from coordinate 15,660,758 downwards.
CTTAGATTATAAAACAGGGGAGTTATTCAAATCTCATGATGAAGAAATGTCTAATGAGGACTTTGCAGAAGATAGAACACTGTGCTGAAGACAATGTTAAAAATGAGGAGCCAAAACCACCAAAAATTTTAGTAACTAAAAATTTGTCAGAGGCTTTCCAGTTTTAGATAATGCTATACTCTTTTATTTTACTCTTTTACTTGTTTCAGCCATTTGATTGCGGCCATGCTGGGGCACTGCCTTTTTAGTCAAGCAAATCGACCCCGGGACTTATTCTATCGGTCTCTTTTTGCCGAACCGCTAAGTTACGGGGACGTAAACACACTAGCCTCGGTTGTCAAGCGAAGTTGGGGGAACAAACACAGACACACAAACATATACACACATACATATATATATATATATATACACACATATATATACAACGGGCTTCTTTCAGTTTCCGTCTACCAAATCAACTCACAAGGCTTTGGTCGGCCCAAGGCTATAGTAGAAGACACTTGCCCAAGGTGCCACACAGTGGGACTGAACCCAGAACCATGTGGTTGGTAAGCAAGCTACTTACCACACAGCCACTATGGTTATTTTCACCAAACAAAACAGAAAAGAAAAAAAAAAGGAAAGAAAAAGATCCTCAAAGAGAGACTCATGCAAAAGGCAAACAGATTAATAACTGGATACAACTGCTACAAGAGATTATACCAACAGAAGTAAAATAATGCTTGACACCAAACCTCGGACATATTCTTTACATAAATCTTATTGATTTTCATTAATCTCTCTATATTGTATTTATTGCACACATCTCATTCAGTGTTTAATTCTAGAAGTGTTTCGATTCTTTATTTAGAGCAGTGGTTCTTAACTGGGCTCCATAAAATGTTTTGTGGCTAAAAGTTATTTGCAATAAGTTGGTTATATTTTCATAATACATAAAATATTTTAATTGTTTCCATACAATTCCTAATAGTATTTAATTATAAAAATATAAAAGGATTTTTTTAAACATCAAATGGTGATGAGGATCTATCTGAGTAAAATAGGGATCAAAATGGGTCCACAGGCAAAAATTGGTTGAGAACCATTGATTTAGAGTCTTTATTAGGTGTCTTAGTCGCTAGGAATACACCAGAGGAATGTAATTCTTGTTTATATCATCAAACCAAAGGTAAAATTTGCTTCACATTATGTTGTTTCTCTTAAAGTTGTATTTCACAAAGATCGATCAAAAATGTTAAGTAAAGACTACTGTGTGCAAGTGTGTGTGTGCATGTGTGTACATAAAAGTATTTGCATAAATACATATATGTACACACACACACACACACACGTGCATGTGTTCCTCTGACTCATATTTTTCTGATACCCCCACCGTAACTTTATTCACCATACCCTACCTCATCTCTAACCATCCCTTGCTCTTCCTATACACTCTTGCAATCTCTACTCATCCACCCTTACTTTTCTTCTATCCCCACTCTCAGTTATATTCATCTTTTTTTTGTACCTTGCAGGCACAGTCTGACACCTTGTCACCACCATCTTTATCTCTCCTGCCAGCTCCATCCTAATTACTCCCAGCCACTTATATAATGTGAGGTAGTCATGTATCTCTTCTATGGCAAGAAACCTCTTCCTGCCCCTTCTTTCATACCTTAACCTCTCACCACTTAGCATAAGATTGCTTCCCTCTCTGCTGTATAGTACCACTCGGTTGAAAGGGATCTTAATTTTACAAACTACGTGGTGACTTCACTAGTGCTGGAGCCACCGAAAAAGCACCCAGTACACTCCATAACTCAGTCAGGTCAAGGATCTGATCAAAGGCTGATGAGACCTGCTACAGGTACCATGTGAACCAGTAAGTACTACCTGTTCCACGATTGGGTAGTCGGTGACTAAATTAGCTCCCTCACTTGAGTAACTTGCTACTCCTGTGAGGAGGGTGTCAGGACAATCAGCAGGACTAAAATCAAGATCTGTCAATGGGTGGTGGAATTCCTTGTGGGCCAATGGTTATCCAGTTGGGGAAGGCAATGGTAAACCACCTCAATACCTCTGTTCTGATTTTCTCAGTGTTTTCTTGGCAAAGTAATGCTGTGGCTTCATCCAATGGGAGAACTTAGGCTTAATCAGAAAGACTTTTGTTATTGTGACATTAATGCACAGTAAAAGTGAACAATAAATGCATGACAATGAGCACACCCTAAAGTGGTTGGCATTTGGAAGGGTATCCAGCCACAGAAACCATTCCAAAGCAGATATTGGTGCACAACAGAGTCCTCTGACTTGTTGAATCATCCAACTCATTCCATTAAATGATTATGTGCACCCATGCACGCACACACAAACACACCCACATACACAAATCATGGTTCTTTCAAGGCTTTGGACAGCTCAGGGCTATTGCGGAATATACTTGCTCAAGGTGCCATGCAGTGGAACTAAACTAGAAACCATGCAGTCAGGAAGCAGTGTGTGTATGCGTGTGTGTGCATATCTCCAAATTGGGAAATGATAGCTTAACTCACAGTATACTGCTAGCCCTTCCTTCCACCTACTTTCACACCAGTCACCTTCTTCCCCATTTTTTTTTTCTCTCTTCTCTCTTTCTTTCAGTTACTCACACCATCTCTATCAACTCTCACTCTCTAAATCTCTCATTCACTGCAGTAACCTTGTCTACTACCTGTCATTTCTTCATCAGCTGTCTATAAACAATTCAAACAACCAGCCAACAGCAGCAAAGAAACTAAACAACCTAGCTGTGTGTGTGCATGCATGTGCACGTTTGTGCATATGTATATACACATACATAAAGCACAAAAAGATACATAGATATGTAAAGAGAGAGATGTAGGTGATAACTTCGTATTCATCCTGTACCTTGAGGGTATGCCCACATTATCATCATCATCATATCTCTCTCTCTCTCCATCCCCATCTCTCTTTCCAGCAGGGGAAGTTGCATATTCACCTCTTCAACAAGACAACTGTTCTTGTCCCTCTATCATACTTTCACACCATTCGGTACTATACACTACTCTGTTGAGGGAGCCTTGTCTTGTGAGTATTTGGTGATCTCACAAGTGCTGGTACCATGAAAAAAGCATCCACTACTCTGCTGTATAAAGCATGCCAAAGTAGACACTGGAGCTTGACACAGCCCCGTAGCTTATCAGTTCCTGTTGAAGTGCCCAATCCATGGAAAAAGGGACATTAAATCATGATGAGGTGACATAATGTTTTATATAATTGATGTGTATAAGCATATAAGCAATAAATAATTAACAACTGATTTTCAAAATGAACAGAATAATATATACCAGTAGTAATACTGCCCAGAGCATGGTGTTTCTCCCAAGTATTTATTAATGCTTACACTTGAGTCTCTGAAATCAATTTTCAAAAACCCAAGAGGTTATAAAAGCAATCATTCAATACATTCTGCCATTCAAAGACTTGTGTCATTGTTGGGTCCATAACTTGAAATGCATTATTTTAATCAGATGGCATAGAAAATCCATTCTTTTCATAAACCATGTATGTGATTATTAAAAGTCATGTATTTGCATCTTATGAATTAAGTGTTTGAATTTTGAATTTTTACTAAGTTTAAAAATTTAGAAAAAGTTGAATTCTTGTAACAAACTCTTGCTCAGCATATAAAAATATTCAGAAAAATATATTCACTAATATTAATAATAATAAAAGAAAAAAAATAAAGGGACACTTTTCAGTTCCCACCATCAAGAAAGAAATCACAGAGTGGAGTTTTCACCAACAGATGTCTTAAAGGCTTTGAGAAGAATATAAATTATTGACAAGGAATGAAAGTCTGATATAAAAGAAATAGCTTTTGAAGAACTCTCAAGTTTACATGGCTTAAATGAGGTACTTATGAAAGATGAACAGATAATAAGCATTAATGAAAGTTGACAGCAAAACTAAATTGGGGTAGAATGCATAATGTAAGATAATTACACTGAGATCACATTGCTACATTTTGTAAAAGGTTATTTCAGTAAATCCACAATGTCTTAATTTTTAAGAAATAAAATTGTTATGCTTAATAGCTAATCAAATTATATCATTGACAAAAGATAAAGAAATTTAGTGAATTGTAAGCAATTTAATATAAATACTCTATAAAGATTTAAATTTCACTTTAATTTCTAACTATCCCTAAACACACTATCATTTTGGTAGTGATATGAGCTATTAGATAAAGAGAGATTATTTAGTGTACATTTTTGCATGAGAATAAATGAGAAATACTCATATAAGGGATTCCTCATTGGTTAGAAAGATTTGTTATTGTTTAGCTTCAATGTAGCCCTTAATGAGTAGATTTACAACAAAAGCATTCAAGCAATTGCCATCTGTTATATTCTCTTATCTCATCTTTTATACAGACACAATGTATCTAGGATTGGTTAATCCAATATGTTCTCTTTTAATATAGATAGGATGTAATGAAATTTGGCTGCCATTTCTAGCAGGTCAAGTGACCATGTAGAGATTACCTTATGTGTGTTGTTGTTTAGCTCTAAATTAACTCTAACCAAGCAGACTTACGATGAAAGACTTTCCAGCCGTAGCTATCAGTCTATTTTTACTTTCCGGGAGTGGGAAAGGGTCTGGGATTATACTACCTAGTGTGTGTCCTTCCCTGTTTAATATTAGACTATGGTTTATAGAAGATATGGCTGTTGTTTTACTTCACATAGCCCCTCTCAAGTTAGTTCTGTCAATCTCACTTGGTGTTTAGCCTGACTTACTTAGGCTTTGATTATTATTCTATACAAACTTACAATATAGATTCAGCGCAGAGGTGTTTAGCAAGAGTCTTAAACAGAATGATATGAATAAGCTGAATTTACCAATTCATTTCACAGCAAAGAGTGACTTGTGATACTACTTTATTATATAAACCAATGGAAATTATTTGCTTCAATACTTGGTAGCTTTTCCAAATGGTTACACTTTCAATATTAGCCTCGGCTTGTTTTTATGTTGCCTAGAGCAACAACAACTAGAAAATGCTATAACTTGTGAAATAACAATGCGATTCAAAGCAGAGCCTTATTCAATAAAAGCCAGGAAAATTGCCTTCACAATTAAAATACTAAGCGACATCAAATACTTTATTCATCAATGCTTATATGTGCCGGAAGCGAAGGAATATACTAGCAGTGTTTAATAAGAGGAAAACAGATATATTTTTGCGATCTCACTACACTAAAAGAAATTCCAAGAAATTTTGCTAAACAAAACTGATAAAATAGATTAAAAAGTAACTTTGCTGTATTATCTATAGACTTTTTTTTTTATAATCAAGAATAGCTTTAGAGATAAAAAAAAAAAAAAAAATTAAGTAAATGCTATCTATTCAAAAATACACCTGCCTAATTAGAAATGTTTTGCCTTCTATGCCAATAAGAATGTATTTTGAATATATTCTGTAAATTTTTATAACATTTAGTATTTTAGCTGATATTTCTGTCAGAAATAGTATACAAATGATTGACTTTTGAGATAATCCTGGTCATCATCATTATTAGTATTATTATTATGTCTGTTTTTTCTATACTGACACACATAAAATATGGTTTAAAACAAAATACAATAAGCTACCAATACAAATATGTGTGGATATGACAATGACTCAGTTTCACTAGCTGCAAAAAAGTAGACATGAAATATCAAAGCGTTCCAGTTATTTACAGAATATGTGCAACTGGACTCAAGCTTACTACTGTGATCCAAACAAGGAATTGGCTGGATAAATGATAATGGCAGGCACATTTACATCTGGTTGTTGTTAAAGGTAACTTAATTGTGTAACCATTTAAGATTGATAAACGAATTAAAGAAGACCAAATTTGAGAGTCACTTTCAAGTAATACATCAACTACTTTTATACATTAAAGATCTAACTGGACAAGACTGATCTGTGCTAATTAAAAGTAATTGGCTGTTGACTGCACACCAGTCTCTACTACATAAAATATCACACAGAAAATTCATATGAATGACAACTGTAATTAGTACCACACAGACATTCTATTACAAATCTGAAAAGGACATAGCATGACACCAGTAATAGTTCTTTGTCCTCTGTTCAATAATATTTGCTTCATGATTTTAGTTTGATAAATATTTGTGGAGAGAATAGCTACCAAGAACTAAGCAAATAAATATTGTAGGATAGTAGGAAAAAAAAAAAAATCAATTTAGCCTTTACAAAGTAGACACGAGGCTATTAATGGTGATGTTACTGGCTATACATTAATATATCATTTGCAATACATCTAATCTTTGCTGTCGTGGTAAAATAGATATTAAAACTATGACAATGATGGTGTATTCATAAATTTAAACTACAATTATTTTTCGGCTTTCTTGAATGCAAAGTTATATTTTGAAATTTATTCAATGAGCAGAAAATAATATTAAGAATGAATAAATTATAAAGTCTCTCCTCAGCATGGCTGTTCAGGTAATGTTAATAGTTCCTAGAACTACAAGAGCTGTGCTATGACTTCTCTTGAGTTTTTTAAAGAATAGATACAAAGCTCTTCAAATGTGAAGGAAAAAAGGAGAGAAAGAAAAGTCTTGAGAAGGTTTGTATCTACATAAAGAATATAATCAGATGTGTTCAACTATGAATATTTGTATGGCTGCAAGCAAATGCTTGTAAATACATTTAATGAGTAAAATCCAAACTGAAGCAGTTGAAAGAAAAATTGAAATGCTACAGCTGAAGTAGAAAGAAATTCAGCCAAGCAATATGTGGTAGTAGTAGTGGGAATGGAGCATTTCTTTAACAATACAGCTTTCAAGTTATCGAAGCGAATGAACAAATATAATTGATTCCAGTGGCGGGAAACGTCCAAGTGAATGGTTGAAAGAGTATAGAGAAATAGCTACAAAGCCAAATAGAAGAGTTGGCAGGCAGAACTCCTAGTTTTTAGGTTCACTCACAACCTTTAGACAAAACAGGATTTGAAAAAGTTGAAAATATTTTTTTGTTTTGAAAACAACTCAAAGCATCATTTCTAACAATAAAGGAACACAGAAACTAAGCAGTGAAGCTACTGGGATGAAATATATGAGAAAAGTCCATAAATTCCAGCTGGGCTTCATGTTTTCTCTCTCATTCTCATTCCAAATTATGTTGAATATGCATTGTATATCTTTGAGAGTGATTGTAATATTTTATGCTAAAAAATATTTAAGCAAACCAAGAACTAAAAACCAGTGATTATTTAATAATGAATTAATGGTTGCTTTTCATTCTTGAAAATAAATAAAATATCATTATTCTTTTATTCTTTGGTGTTTCAGCCCAAAGGCTGTGGACATACTGCTGAGATATATTCAACTCCAGAAATGGTTAACGTAAATTTTTTCTATGTGTGAGTACATACGCACATATCAGAGTATGTTTATAAATGCTATGAGTGACCACATGTATATGGTTGAGTACTCACAAATACATGAGCACACATATACGTATGAGTGCTCAGGTGTATAATTTTAGATGATACTGGATATACAAAAATATGTAATAAATTAATCCCCAGATGATTGAAATATTTTTCTAAGTCTCTTTTAGAAAGTCTAACCAACACAGGTCTCTACATTTCCATCGATTTAGTTGTGCTGGGAAACTATAGACAACTACCAGAAGCTAATCAGATGCTCATTTTCTAAACAAAACTGTCAATACACAAGATTTAAAAGTAGGTGTAACAGTTGTTCTTTAACCCCAGAGTAACCTTGTTTGAAATGACCTACATGTGATCAAAGGTATTCTGGCCATGGCCATCCAGTCTTTTTTTATTCTGAAACTACATCCTATTCCACATCAACAATGTGTACCTCCTTTTTTATAGACAGTAGGGCATGATAGAAAGATCTGGCTGGAATTTCTAGTGGGCTGGGCAACCACGTATGATGAGAAAGCAGTGCACAAGTTTAATGGGTGAGTGTGAAGTCTAAACTCCATAACAAACCAGCCAGCTTGTTAAAATTTACAGTAATGCCCAGTTATGTAAGGTTGATCAAATAAGCACTTGTAAACTTGCAAGAAAAACAAAAAAGTTATATAAGAGTGGGGAAGGGACATGAGGGGATCTCAAGCATTTAAAATTAACTTAATAAGAAATGGTGGTGTCATTCCTTTCCCCACTCCCAAATTACAACAGATGGTTGTTCTAAGTATGCACTAAAAACGATACACTTTTATTATTAGAAAGAGTAAAATATTCTGGAAAAATAAATACCAAAATAGAGCAACTGCTGTTAGTAGTTTTTATCTGAGGAGGTTCTCTGATCATTTTTGCAACTGAGTCCATAACCAGATTTTTATGACTTAGTATGCCACTACCAAGCGTTGATCTATATACAGAATTTTCCATGAGAGAAAGATATAAACTACCATATTTTCTTAACACATTTTTGTGGGGTTTCTTTTTTTATAAATGCCAACAAAACTGCAATAAAATATTGGCTATCGCATTTTATGCTGATGTCTAAATTTGTACATCTAATCATCTAATGCTAACATGACAAACTTAAAAATATGTTTACAAGATTTCACAAATGGTGGATGATCTTCAGACTATTCACCTCACCTTCAATCGTTTACAATTTTGTGTTTCCATCTGTCTACATTATGCTTCAATTGAAAATCAGCCAGCTCATTGATTGTCTCCAAGTGTCATTTTTTTCTCGCACACTTTTGGAAGTAGAGAATTTGGAATATACAGAGTGTGTTTATGTGTGAAGTTAATGTTTAAAGCAAGTAAAGACTACAAAAATGTTATTTATGCACAATGTTCTATGATCAAAGTGGAGGCGCAATGGCCCAGTAGTTAGGGCAGCGAACTCGCAGTCATAGGATCGCGGTTTCGATTCCCAGACCAGGCGTTGTGAGTGTTTATTGAGCGAAAACACCTTAAGCTCCACGAGGCTCCGGCAGGGGATGGTGGCGAACCCTGCTGTACTCTTTCACCACAACTTTCTCTCACTCTTACTTCCTGTTTCTGTTGTGCTTGTATTTCAAAGGGTCAGCCTTGTCACACTGTGTCACGCTGAATATCCCCGAGAACTACGTTAAGGGTACATGTGTCTGTGGAGTGCTCAGCCACTTGCACGTTAATTTCACGAGCAGGCTGTTCCATTGATCGGATCAACTGGAACCCTCGTCGTCGTAACCAACGGAGTGCCAACATATACAAATAATGGCATGTATGTATGCATGTGCATGTACACATTTGCATATCAGTGTAAAGCTTGTGTGTTAGCTTCTTTATGCTTAACAAAGGTCAAACTAAAGCATTGATATACAGAGATTGATAAAATAAGTACAAGACTAAAATGAGCAATGGGGTCAATATGGAGGTGGTTCTCATCTAAAACCACATTAAAATTACCAAAATCAGTAAATGAAATAATTCTGAAATAAAATTCTTTGATCTTAAAAGGAGGAATACACCTGTACAGCGAAGATATAGGACTAATGACCAGAGTCATTAGTTGAAATACAGCCTACATATTTCTATTTCTCGGTTTTTCTATATGACAATTAGTTTCAGTTACCATTTTAGTGTTGGATGGTTGCAGGAGAATAGACATTCAGCAAAAATAATTTTGGTTACAGAGCTAATTAGAATGGTGAAATAATATACAAACAAGCATCTAGAACAGATATGAATTATCAAAGTAAGATGGAAAAGTAGCATTTAAGGTGGTAACAATCTATGATATTTAATAAATCCTGGTAAAAAGAAAAAAGAAAAAGAAAAACTTACTTTCTCTCTCTTTATAAGTTGTGGATGAACAAATTTTCTGTACAAGAAACTGGATCCCTTGGTAACAGGAGACAACAACCATAGTACGAATACTATTTTTATTTCGTAATAAAATGGAAGCCTGAAATAAAATGAAATCAGATAGGGAACAAAATAAAATATCTTTCAAGGTAGTAGTTCAGATGAGATAAAAGAAATTCTTAATGCTTTCAAAGTATAGAATTGACTAGAACATCTGAAATTTTGTTTATAGTAAGAGACTAAAGTTGCTGAAAAAAAAAGTTTATGTCTGAAGATAACTAGGTGTAAATATTATTTAATGCTTTTCTCTCTCTCTCTCTTTTTTTTTTCCTGCTTCCTATATCTCTTTAGCATTATCTAGCAAATAGGATTTATATAGTAACTAATATTGATGTTTCCAACAGAACAAAACTAGGAGAACATAAGACATGGTTGGTACAGAGTTGATTAAAATATTTAAGTACATTCTGATATGAAACTGTCAGCAGACGTAAATTAACATTTGGTGCTTAATTAAGTATATTTTAACTTTATATACCCTAATACACCCAAGTTTGGCAATATTTTTATCTTGGCAGTTTATCTTTTCTAGCTTGCTTTATTCAATTACTAAAGAGACATTTTATTAGCATAATCTCTATTAAAAAAATCTTACTGCTGAAGATGCTTATAATCTTTCAAAATTATCAAGTAAATACTCTTTGAAACGCCAGTGTTAGAATGGTGGAAGCTGATGAAGGAAATGTTCCCTATGTGGCCTGTGTGTTTTCTGTACTCTGTTTATCATTTTGTCTACATTTTGTTTGCAATGTCCTGTACCCAGATATGCATCTATATATACAGGTAGATGTAAGTATGTACATATATGTACGTATATATGCATCTACTCATTTATTATTTGTATTACTCTAATATTATACTCTGTTGTGTTTCTCATAAGGGGGAAAGGAATGGTATTTGTCAGTTTTGGGATGTATGGAAGCTGGTAGTGTGTCGAGAACTGCTGATATAGTACAGTGGCTCCCACAACTTAAAAATAAATGCTCATCAACATATAAGTTTGAAGCTTTGATTTTGATTCTTTTCAACTGCTAATGATAATGTTTTAATTCATTTGACACAAAACCACCTGAGATTACGGTACAAACTTTGCGTTTTAAAGTGATCTAAACTAAAACCGTCTATCAAAGTTTCATGTTAATTTATGACTCCACAATTAGCTTAATGCCGACAAAGTTATTTTCCTAAATTTTTCATTATTTTCAAAATTAATCAAAATCAATTTCAATAAAAATGATAGCAAAAGAGTTAAACTTTTCAGTGGTCTTCAAGAGAAAATTGGAAATGGTATGCAACTGAGAATTATAAATATTGGAAATTTGGAAAAATCAGATTTCTACTAAGAAAGCTTAATTTCTATTCAGTTTCACCCCAGATGGTAATTTAAAAATATCTAAACTATATTTTTTTTTTTCATCCATTAAGATTTTCAGTTTCCTCTGTATATTTCAGATTATATTACATATCATTTGTTGCGAATTTTGTATTAAAAACAAAATGAAAGCAAAATGTAAAGTTTATTTGCACTTAGGATGGGTTACTTAGTGTTATTCTCATCCCTACAATTTATCCACAAATTCATTTCACACAAGATAACTGTTTGTTTTCATCTTTTGTGTGTATTTCCTTAGTTTTTCTTTTCTCTGGGCAAAAAAATTGTAGAAAAAAGAGAATGAAAGCAAGATATGTAAATTTATTACTTCTCCTTCGACTGTTATTGCATTAATTCTCAACATAATGTTTTCTAGTTATGTTTTTTCTTCTTCTTTAAACTTCTATAGTGATTAATTTGATTTGCTTAGCCATATATATCTTTTGTACAAAGAAACAATAGCATTTTCAAAACTAGAAAAAGATTTTAGATGCCCTTTCTATGTGTGAAGTAGTTATAGAAAGAGAGACAAAGTGTGATATAAAAAATATGTAAAGAATATTAGAATCTAAATCACTTCATGAGATTTTCTGAACATATGGATAAAAAAAAAAAAAAAAAAAAAAAAAAAAAGCAGGATATTAATCAAAATGGCTAAAATTTTCATTATTGAAAGGAGTTTAATTACAAATAAGAAATTTTAAAGCTAACATAAACTACTGGTAATTAGGAATAGTTCCCTGTACTTTGGGATTACCAATAGATATAATTTCAAACCAAATGGTTTTAGAAATACAATAAAAAAAAACTTAATACATTCGGAAAAATCAATAGTGGTATAATCTATTTTGTAAATAAGTGAACATTGTTAAAAGAGAATTGTTAAAGCTAGTTATTTAAAGCATTGAAGTTTATAGTTTATCTTAACAACTACTCAGAGACATCATTGTTATAGAGGAAGAGATTGCAATTCGCTATTGCTTCAAAATTCTCTCTCTCACTCTTCATAATAATAATAATAATAATTTCAAATTTTGGCACAAGGCCAGCAATTGTGATGGCAGGGTAAGTTGATTACATTGACACCAGTGCTCAGCTGGTGTTTATTTTATTGACCCTGAAATAATAAAAAGCATAGTTGACTGTGACAGAATTTGAACATAAAAACAGACAAAAAAAACTGTTGCTCAGCATTTTGCCTGGTGTGCTAATAGTTCTGCCATCTTATTGCCTTCTTCACAATACTAAAGACTTAACTTTAAAGCAAGTTTTATGCAGGTACTTTTTACTATTTTTTTATGCTGGTACTTTTTATTATTTTTTTATGGATATTGCAGTAAATGGGTATTAAAATTAACATTAAATATGAAATTAAGAAAAGTGCAAGTGTGTACACATGTGGAAGTTATGCAGACTAATTTTCAAAACGATAAAAAAACAACAGAGAGAAAAAAAGGGTAGGCAAATCACTTCTTAAAGAAACTAGGCCATATGGAACTAAATAACTAGTGTGATGTGGATGCATTGAAGAAAAATGGATGGTAATCAGTAAGTATAGAAGACTTGGCTGATAAAGGATAGGTAGTATAACGGAAGATCAAAGGAGAAAGCATTTCAGAGCATTTATATTAATGGAAAACACATATATAATGAATATTTATGAACATTTTAACTTATATGAACGCCATGGGAAGTGGATCTGCCATAGAGAAAAGAGAAAATACTGTTAATGGGCATTTCAGATTTAGAAAACTACCCAAGTGTAAGAAAGAGTATAAGCAATGAAATGAAAACTAGTATTTGGTATTACAAAGGTTAGTAGACTGTGCTTAATGGACATGATTCAAACAAAAATTTAATTATTGAAAGTGTATTGCAATTCAGACTTCTAGCCAGCATAATAACACATACAGGAAAAAAAACAACAATAACAACAAAAGAAAACCCACAAGAAAGACAGCCAAGTGAATCAATAATCGAAAGGTACATTTCTTAATAATGTTTTAAAGTTTTTCTTTCCATTTTACAAAAGTGAGATGGTTTTCTGAGTATTTCTGTTCAAGAAATTATGATATCTATGGTCTTCAGGTACATTGGAATAAACATGTAAATGAGACAGAGGATTATATCATTTAATATCTAACCCCCTCCCTCCTTTTTTTCTCTTCTTGTATTTACAACTACTAGAGCTGTTCTGTATGGAATATGTTCTATTTTTGAAATGCTTTTAATATACCACTGTAATAATGAATAGCACAGTTAAAAGATTCCTTGTTAGAGAACAAGTTGGATATATGCTTACTAATATTATTAACCCATGTTTTTAACCCTTTATCATTCAAATTACTCTGTCAAACGTAATGCTTATTCATTCACATTGCTTTGGAGTCATCATGCATACTCTCATAACTTTGAGATTTCAAGGATGTGATTGCATATTTTTAGAATGACATTGTAGGGTAGGTGCAAGAAGTCAGATCTAGCAAATTTGAACCAGTTCAAACAGGTAGAATATTTGGGCCAGATATGACCAATTTAAATGCTAAATGGTTAAGGATTATTCAGGATTCAGTTGGAATTATATCAACATGCCGCAGTTTGTCCTTAGGTTTACTATATGTGCAATATTTTATCAGTAGTTTATCTGTAGTTTTCAAAGCTAACACTTTGAATACGTTGAAGTACTCCTTCCTGACAGCATCCATTGAGGTGCTCATATTGTGCAAACTGAATAGTCCATCACCACAGTAGAGACTGAATTAGAATCTCTTCCAGTATGTGAATTTAAGTCTAAGATGTACAATTGTATTAATTCACAAACTGCAGCCCCAATATATAAATCCCATGGTTACATCAGACAATACCTGGCTATTATAAAAAGAATTATCATAAAATAGCAAGCAAAGATTTCCTTGTATGCATAGCATTAATGTTAGAAGCACTAATTGGAATAAAACCTCTACTGAATTCTAAAGCTTTTTCAATAAGTAATTGGACTACAGATGGGAAAGTACTGTATTATATTGAACTGTATAAATTTACAAAGATGCTTATTATCCATGCTATCAAGTCACTTGACAACTGATAATGTAAGAGAAGTTGCAGGTTTAACGTTGAAGACCATAAAGATAATTTTCTTGCCAACCCCAAATATAGGGAAAAATGTAACAGGGGAGCTTAGAAATAATATTTCACCAGTTGGTTCAATAACATACATAATAAGTAAATTTATGCAGTTTCATACAATAGAATTCCAACCAACTGTAACTCAATCCCTTCTTGAAAAAGCTTTAGATTTAGTAATAGTTTTATTGCAATTAATGGTTCTAATATTAATATTATTTATACATGCAAAGGATATCTTTGTACTTTTGCAATTATTCTTTTCAGGTTGGCCTGGAGTTGCTTGTAGTAACCTTCAGATTGTTCAATGGGGCTGAAGTTTGTGATAAGATTATACATCTTATACTTACTTCAGAAAAGATTCTGCTATGCAGAATTCAGTCTTTATGATGATGGATATTCATTTTGTTTGACCACACATTGGATACTGTAAGGAAGAAATTCATCATCATTTCCAAAGAATACAAGCTTAACGAGATATTAAGAATAGTTAACTCTGGATTTCAGTACTAGTAAATACTGCCATCATTGTAAACCTATTGACAAATAGCAATATGTTATAAATTCCAGCTATCTTCCAATAATCCTTGGAAACTTAACATTGGTTAACACATATCTGGGTTATCCATTTTCAATGTAGCTTTTATTTGTGCTAATCATTGTTACATCGATGTACTTAAAAGACAATGGTTTTGGCTTCAAAGATATAATACATTTATACAGAACACTAAAATTCAGAAACACAAAAATAAGAAACTATCTGAAGGATTGAATTTCATACTCTCCTCTAGATAGTTTAAATGTCCATTCTAATGTTACCAGGATTTTCTGAAATCCTATAAATAAGCCTTTCCTTGTGGATTGTAGATATCATAAGATCTTTAATAGGAATAGTATAAAGGTGAGATATTGTTGCACCAAAAACATCACTGTTCCCACAACCAGCACAAACACATAGAAATTTTTCAGTATGAACATAGAAAAACCTTTCTACATAATTGCAACATCCCTTGATATCTGCCCTCTCAATAACACGTATCGTTGTAAAATGTTTGCTTACTGAGTTTCTTTTGCAAATAACACTGAAACAGGGGTGACTGGTCAACCTTTTAAAATAAGCTTCACACGTCGTATGCATACATTCAGAATAATGGCTCACTACTTCACTTTACAAATAAATCTGGAGTTTCATTGATGATAGTATTAATGGTTACACTGGGGGGACAGGGTTTTTGTTATCTGATGTCGGAGACATGTTTCCTACTGGGGGGAGGGGGATTCCAAAATTGAAATCTATTTTGCTCTATCATGTTAAGTTTTTTCACAAACTGAGATGTCCATTTTTCAATATTTCTGGTATTGCCATCATTTCTAAAGATAGATTTGACTTCATCAAATGCGAACCCATGTATGGAGCTTAACATAACTTTGAAAACAGATTTTCAATGTCATTTAAAGTAAACATAACTACAAAAATGAAAACAATAGTTATGATTTAAGTATCTTTAGTAAATAAAAAGTATCAAACTTGAGCAACTTTCACTATTTTCAACCTAACCAGTTTCAAATATCATGATGATGACAGAAATGTCCTTTATACAATTGGATGTTAAGAAACAACATATTTTTGTGGCCCTTGACACCATATGTCTCATATTTGCAGAATTTATCAGCAGATATGCCCATGCTTCGCTTAATTTAGTGTGGCTATCAGTGCAAACTAGATGAGACCTGTTTTGTTGAACTTTTAACTGTCTCTTATGAAAATTGGTATTTTGAATGTGCCCTTAATGTTTTGTGAGATCACATGGGTCAAGGTCACGTTTTGTTAAGCATGGTCAAAGAATTTTAAGAATTGTGAAAAGAACTTAATGTTATGTATGCTTTTTATAGAACTTTGCCATCACAAATCTGCATTTGCTTACTTTATAACTGTTGACTATTCTGAAAATGCTTTCTCAGCTGACAACTAGTTTGAACATGTTTTGTATTTCAGAAATATGGCCAGTTGTGCGAGAAGAGAATGTAAAAACAGTCCTGATGTTTTCTGCTTATTTCTGGATTAAGCAGTGAAACAAAATCACAGATTTTGTGAAGAAAGTTTACCTTACTTACTTTAGCATGAAACTGGGTGACAAGGCAAAGCTTGGACATCCCATATAGTGTGCAAAACAGGTATTGAAACACTGAGACAGTGACTACTTTAAATACTTAAGCAGAAAGTTTCCAGCTTTGTCTTGAGAAAAATAAGGTTGGGGTGTTTGATGGGCCACATTAAGTGGCACTCGCAGGATGAGCTGTTTTTGGAGACTATGTCTGGCACTGAAAAAGAAGCATGGAATACTTTTGTTGCAGTTGTATTTGATTTCCTGAAAAACAGGAAGCCATCAAATAATGAAGATCTTGTGCAGACCCTGTTAACCAGTTTTTGCGTACTGGGCTGCAGAAGATCCTAAAGCAATAGTGATGAGCAAGGAAAAAGATTCCACCAAGACATTGAGAACATGGGGACTAGGTATCAAGGCAGGTGGAACACCAACATGGTGCTGTCTACTGCTGATCACTGCAAAGAGACTGTCATTATGCAATTTATTCACATAAAGCAACAAAGAGAAAGCTCATTGCTTGTGTAGTTCAAACTCCAGTTTGACAGAAATAACTATTCTAAGATTAAACATTTTGTGTAATATATCTGTTAAACAATAAAAAGTACTATTTGGTTTGTGTTAGTTTCTTATTGCAGTCTTGCATTTAATGGCAAAATTGACATTTTTTGGTTAAAAAAAAAATGAATTCCTGTTTAACAAAAAACTTGACGTGATAGAAAATTTCTGGGAGGCATTTCTGAACCCAACACCATCAATTTAGGTAGGACTAATTGTGAAAAGCAAGACAACTAAAACTTTTTTTGAAATGTTCCCCAGTGTTGAAGTGTTTCCCAGTATAAAATTGATTAGGTCATTGTAGAACATATCCCCTTACATTTATGGTTCTAAAAAGAGTGACCTTTGTCTTTCAGAAAAGTATAAGATCCTGTTATAGCTTTTTGCAATTTTGAATAAAAAATCAGAATTGCCAAATTCTTGCAGATAGTTCCATCGGTATTTGTTGAGGATGTTCCAACTACTAACTGGCCAAAATTGTTTACTTCCTATTATATAATTGATTTGTTGTACTTTGAAAAGATCACATACTGACAAAAAGAATTAGGTTATTCAGTAACAATAAAATTTCACTAACAATATCTATCCATCTTCTTTGACTTTGTATTTTTCTAAACATTTGATATGGAAAATATAAAAATATCACATGTGAATAGATGAATATATCATGCATTCTGTGTATAACAGCTGAATAGATGTGTGACTCATTTTCTGATGTTTTTTTTTTTGCTTCTGGAGAACTATCAAATATTGATGACTAATCATATTTTGATGCATCTGTGAATATTTTTGCTAATATAGTCATGCTGCTTCCCTTTCTTCAATTGTCTGAATTATCGGCAAGAAAAAGAAGTCCAATAAATTATTTTGAGAAGAAAACAAATCCAAATAATTAGTTACTATGATTACTTTCTGTGAGTAATCATATGTAGATAAAAGGATATAGGTAAACAACTGTAGTTCACATAACAACATACAGTTGCTTATTGTGCTTTAAAAAAAAATTATCACCAAACATATTCTTTAAAAAATAGCTAAGTATTTATGCACAAGGTGTATTAGAAAACTGAAGAAATTTCAAGCAGTTAAACTAGTTTTTAAGCCTTTAACTATAAAACTTTAAACATGTAAATACAGCTGTTCATACACAGGAAAATAAGAGAGACAGCCTTGGCATATTTCATAGTCTGTTGACTATTCAGGCACCTTCATTCATTGCCCATGAAGAAAACATATAGCAAATAGCTATTTATATCATACACAAATTGAAACTTAGTGAAATGGCAAGGCTATTATTAAATATGCACTACAATCCTGATATATATAAGTAGTAAATTTTAAGTTTATTGTAGAAAGTGCTTTAATTGTTGCAGTTATTAACTGCATGAAGAAATGAATGCAGATGTTGTGGTTTAGAATGAATGAATGAAATAAACTTTAATATTGTTCCATACGCAGATCCTCCTATGCATTTTCCACACACACACACATACACACACACACATACACTGACACAACCTGTCCCACATTGACCAGCTGGGCTGACATGCACACATACAAGACTGCACACACACCTGACTAGACAATCATGTACATATACACAACCACAGACACCAACTAAAATAAAGAGAAAATTTAAGAAAGAAATCTCAAATTTTCGCCACCAAAATTACTTTTCACCTAGAATTATATTTGCTTTTAAAAGTCAATAACTAAGTAAAACATTACATTTTGTCACAAAGTGTATTTGCATTAGAAATACCTTAAACCATATTTAAAAAAATAGAGATTACATGAGATTATATATGATCTAAGGGGTATACAACAAGGAAAAATAAGAAAAATCTTGTGTACCATCCAATTCTTGAGTAGGTGCTTCAGTACAAAAACAAAATGATCAGTGAGTAATTGATTAGCTTTTGATAGATTTCCGGTGAATTTTTCCACTAATTTGACTTGTTCTCCAGTAGACTTCATGCATGTATTTCTCTCTTGCATTGGTTGCAGGCCTAACTAATAAAACAAATATCTAGACTACTTAGTATTGATTTCTCTCATCAAGTAAGCTGTTCTTACTTGGTAAGAATTTATATTGTGCTCTTACTTTGGTAAGAACATATATTGATCAATCTTTCAAGACCTACATGGATATTTTCAAAGAAATTTCTATACAAGATTAATGCATGACACACAAAATAATAGAAGCTGAATAGGAAAAAGAAAAAAAGATTCTCAACTAACATTTTAATAAAAATCTCACAAATGCTGATAATAATCAGTAGCAGTCGCCTTTTCACTGTTTCTTTCTTCTTTGAATGATTCTGAGAGTAAATTGGACATAAATCTTAAACCATTGAAAAGTTAATTCAAGAGCAGGAAAATAATTTTGACATCTTGAAAAAGTCCAAATTGATCTCATTAAATATTTCTTAACATAGACAAGAATTATTCTAATCATATGAGTAAAGGATAGAATAAACAGTTACACAAAATACAAAATTTTAATCAGAACATTTCTATCACAAACAGAAAGAGAATGAGTTGAAGAACTGCAAGTCAAAAGGACACCAGAGAACAATCTAAAATGCACAGATAATAAGTTACTATTGAAAGACTAAAATTATTTCCGTAAAAATTACCTCACTAGTAACACACACACACACACACACACACAAAACAACAAAAAAAAAACGAAAAAGCAGTACATGAATAAATGTTTCTTTTGAAATATTTTGAGAAAATGATAAAGAGAAATGAATTGAGACTAAATTAAAAACATGCTATCATGTAGTCAGTGGTAAGTGATATTAATAAAAGATCAATGATTTTAATTAAAGTACCAACAATATTTTCTCAAGTCATTTTACCCATCAGCCACTTGGGTTAGTCAATAGAGTATGTAGTTCACTATTAGATAATATAGATACTTAATTTCAGCTTTGAAGGATGTTGAATGTTCTAATTCAGAAATTTTGACTGAGTATTGATTTCATATGCCAGGTGGTAATTAGCATCATAAAAAAGTAAATAACTCCATGCAATTTCCTCAAATTCTCTGAGACTAGCATTAAACATTTAAAAAGCAAGCTGGATGATTAAATTTTCACAATTAACAAATACAGAGGAAAATCGGAAATGAATGCTTCACAGACTTTGCAATAAGATCCATGTTACTTTCATTTTACATATCAACTGAATAGTAGTTTCTTTTTTTTTTTTTTAAAGACCCTTCAATTTATATGGTGTAATCCACTTCAAACACCAAATGAAATACACAAAAGACTGCATTATAAATAATTAATAAACAAAAGTATTTGGAATATTTTTGCTGCCGAAGCAGAATAAAATTTTATTGAAAAATAAATATTATTGTATGAATATTTAGAAAATTCAGAAAGAAATTACTTTGCATAAGAGCATCTTAAATTTCTGGTCTGAATTAAGATTGTAACTAGATCTCCATCTGGCTATGAACCAAAATGCATCTGAAGTCTTCTAATGCTGACCAAAATATCAAGTACCCAGATCTGACCACTGCTTAAAAGCACTCTACATCACAACCACTGATTACAAAGTATACTCTGCTGTTTGGATCACAAAATAAGCAGATTCATCTCTAACCCAAACGGCTGAAACCATTGTCAGAGGTATGTTTCCTACATGCCCCACACAACTCAAATCTTCCTGAATAGTTCGTTCATGGTTTGGCAGTTGTTGTACAAATGAAAAGCAATTATCTTTTCTTTCACTCATTGGACTGTAGTCATGCTGGGGTACTGATTTGAAGGGTTTAGTTAAACAAAATGATGCCAATACTTATTTTTAAGTATGGTACTTACCCGACTGATCACTTTGCCCAACAGATAAGTCACAGGGATGTAAGCAAGCCAACACTGTTTGTCAAGCAATGGGGACACGCATACATATGACAGCAACTGAACAGTTTTTATCTACCAAATCCACTCATAAGGCATTGGACAGCCTGGGGCTACAGTAAGCCCAAGGAGCTTTGCACTGGGACTGAAACAAAGTCCCATGGTTGCAAAGTGAGCTTCTTAACCACACAGCCATGCCTAAACCTAAATAATAGTGTTCTCATGTCAGGAGCCAAAGGCAAAGCATTTGACATGAGAACTGATACCAAAAATGGTACACATGTACTGCACACTACAGTATCGTTCATATATCTAAGACTGTGCAGATGATATACATAAAACCACTAAATATCAAAGGAAATAAAATAAGAAGAAAGAATGTTATTCAAATGATTGGCAAACCATCACACACTGACACACTACAATCACCAATACACAAAAGAATTACATTCCACCACCATCCTAGTTTCTTGAACTGTAGCCACAATGTTTCCTGTTTCTCTGCACAAGCAAACTATGTAACTCATACCCAAGCCCACTCAATTTCACCATCTCTTCTACTTTTTGTAATTTCTACTTATGTCTCACCCAGACTTAATCACTTGAACAGGTTTAGAAAATTTTTAACAGTATATACTTTCAGCTATACACCTTGTCCACTACGATACTTTGCTAGTGGCTTGCTTTGGACTCTCATCAGAAATACAGAAATTAATCAAATAAACAACACTAGTAAATAAAAGGTATTTACAGATTGTTTTAGGTTTCTAATTTAACAAATAACTTTTTACATCATGTTTGTTTGAAATGATTTGATGAGACTGTATGAAACCAAAGGTTGATTCTTAAAGTAGGTAGCAACATCAATACTACTGCTGCATATTTTGAAACTGATAAACAATATTAAATGGACTATAAAGGGAGGAATATTTTACATCCAAACTATCAGCTCTCTCTCTCTCTCTCTCTCTCTCTCTCTCTCTCTCTCTCTCTCTCTCTCTCTCTCTCTCTCTCTCTTTATTTGAAGTGCTTTACTCTGGTTATCAAATTCCAGTGAGAATTTATTCTTAGTTACAATTTTAAAACAACTTTTACATCCACTTTTCCAAGCTAAAATGAGTGACATAATCCTAAAAATATGGCTCCTTGCCTAAGAACTGTCAGAGTAATACACATATACTTTTAAAAGTGAACACCTTTCCTAATGCTAGCTTCTCAGCTGAGTGAAAGTGATATCTATGACCAAATGAAACTGTAGTTGAAACAAGTAACACACATTGATATGATTGCCACAGGGTTTGAACTTATGTCCTTATTGTTAAGTGGTTCAGCAACTGTCATTTATTTTATGTTGGAAACAACACTCATTCTTCTTGTCATAAGTTTTTCCGGAAAAATCTAACAAAGTGCTAGTCATTGGAACTTAAACTTTTCTTGTGTTGATTTATTATATAATGTTACATACGCAAGAACTGCCTTCTACTAACAATACCACTGTTTCCAAATGTACACTACAACAGCACAGTACCAGCAAATATTTCTGATTCACTTAAAAATACAAATCACATCAGTGAAACAAAAATCCAAATTATATTCAACCAGAAATCCATTGTAGAAATATAATACAATAAGACCTGTTTTTACCTAAACAAAGATTGTTGCTTTAAGTCTGAAGATAGCATGCATGCAAACATCCACACAGAAACACATGCTGTGATTTAAGCTTTTATCCAAAGTTTGTAAATGTTAGAAGGCTTATACAAAGATTACAGATTAAAAAAAAAAAAAAAGCCTGAATCAAACAAGATTAAATGCTTGGAATTAAGAACTGTAACTTGAAGTTGATGAAGCTTTCAAAAAGTCATAGGTACTTCCAGTCATTAGAAAAGAAATACAGAGTTGAAGAGTCAACCATATGTCAGATTAATGTTTTATTCTAAAAATGTTTCATTTGAAAACATTACTTTCTTAATACTTGGTGGTGTATAAAAATAAGGCTTCCAAAGCCATTTATATCCAATGTTTCCAGTGTCTTTCAGACACATCAAGGATTTGTTTTAAAAAAGATGATTAAAAACTATACATTGCCCAAAGGATATTAAATGCTAGCCATAGATTTTACATCAATATAATGTGCAACTTGTAGGTTTACAACATCTATATGTCCATATGGACAGTGAGCATATAAGTATGCATAAAGAAGGGTGTCATAAAAATGTCGCTCAGATCCTGCAGTTAGTTAACTGAGAGGTGGACACTCTAAATGAATACATGACTACTGAGTATATAGGCTAAATAAACAATAAAATTGCATCTGAAGCAACTATTGTCAAGGCACTTGACTCCCATCAAGCCAGTTTACTAAGCTGTAAATAGGTAATATACAAAAGTGCACACATTTTATACATTATATAATCATTGTTTTGTTTCCTAGTTACAGTTGTGTTTTATGTTCAATTCCTTCTACGGGCTCAGAGTTAGCATTGGAAAATTACTTCAGTGTATGTATCTTCTCCGAGGAACACTGAAATTTGGCAAGATCACTAATTCAATTTCCTGATATAACTTTCAAGAGTAGTTAATATGAAAAGAAAAGAAAAAACTGCAAATAGAGTCTCAGAAGTACAAAAAGCAGAGAATTAGTCATGATTACGAATAAATAAGGAAAACGAGAACAAAGACAGAAATAACTAGAAAGGAGGTCCTGTAGACAACTTCCAAAACATACCTTCATGGGGCATAGATATAAACAATATAAAATTGCTAATGATCATGATGATATTGAAAACACACTCATTGAACACATTTGGCAAAAGTACACAGAACAAGCAAAGTACAATGTAATTCCAGAGTTTCTCCAAAGTGACATATGCTAGAAGTGTGTTAAGTAATTCTAGAACTTCTGCCAAAATAGTGAAATTAGTACAAATAAACTAATCTACATATGAGCAATCACTGTAAAGATTACTCTTGAATGATAAAGGGACCAAGAATGGGTCAATCGTTGAAACTGTGAAATGAATTTCAAATCATTTTCTACTGGGAATCTTTATATATATATATATATATATGCAAATCCCCAAAAATGAAAAACAAACACACACAAAAAACTCCAAAAAACAACAACGTGAGGATGTGGTACATGTAAAGTATTAGCAGATGCTCAGGGAAGGAAAGAAAGGTGGCTTTACGTTTCGAGCAAAGCTCTTCTTCAGAAACAGAAGACAGAGGAAAGTTCAATAGAAAAGGAAGATGGAGGAAGAAAAAAAAATCAGATGTACCATACTTAAAAATAAGTATTTAATTCACATATGGTTACATTTTGAATATATATATATATATATATATATATATATATATATATATATATATATATATAGTTTCATACAATTTTCTAAACGCTTACATATTTTAGTTACCTATCATATTTCGTGATAACTTTTTAAGCGGGTGATACATTCTTCTTGAAACCACTACAATTTATTGAAAATATTGCCATATTCTCAAAGCAATAAACAATTTTTGTTACTGACAACATAACAAATATGTTTTTTTTTTTTCAAGTGTTATTTACCAAACATTATGATTTGTTAACATTACCCACCACCACCATTACCACTGTAATGCTTATTAGAATAAAAGCTTCTATTTAGAAAAAAGTTCAACACAGTAAAATTTCAAAACTATTATTAACAATTACATTTCTTTTATAAATAATTTGTATAAACTTCTGATCAATAAATTTTTAAAATGAAGTATTTTAAGAAATGTTTAATAATTTTATTCCAACTGCTTGTTTTAAAACAATAGGAAAACACTGCTGCTATAAACAGTAACCAGCAAAGCAGTGGGTATGAATAGAGTCTACAATGGTTTTTGTTAATGTTACTTCTCCAAAATATACTTAAAGCAGAACTAGACAATCTCATGTTATAGCAGCAGATGAAGATGTATGTGGATTTATAACAGTTGTTAAAATTAAGAAGCCCTTAGGCTATGCAACAGTAAAGCATTTTAGTACTTTGTATACCATTAACATATATTACAAAGGGACAAAAAAAAAAAATCTTCAAGATTCTTGTGCTATCTTAGAATCCTTCAGGTAGAATCACTACAGGAAAATTTAATGGTCATACCTGGAGATGAAGAAAGCAAGCATAATTGTTAGTTAACTAGGGAGCCTCAGTATGGTTGCTCAGTCTGCTACAAATAACCAAATCTCCCTTATGTGACACACACCAGGATCACAGCCTAAATCTAAGCTACCCAATAATTATTTGGATAGTGAAAAAATAGATAATTCTTACAGAACGGACAGAGTATGAGTCAGCCAGTTTGTAAGCTATTAATAATTTTGTAGATTGGAGAAGAATCTTAGCCAAAGCATCGATAGTACAGTAGTAGAGTAGTAAGTGAGAGTTAGCAGCAAAAATTAGAAGGAATAGAAAATCTGTTTAAAATGATAGCTGGAAGCCAGGTTGGAAGTTAAACATCAAGTGTATCTCTTCAGAAGAGAAACAGCGAACATAGGCCAGTAGATGTTTGGCCAACACATACACACACACATACACACGGAAAGAGAAGTCCATATGAATGAAGCTGCAATTGGTGTTCAATATGACAAGTACACTGTCTGTTAAACCAACAGGGAAATGGGTGAGGTGTCAAGCAGCAGAGATAGTGAGTAAAGCAATTGAAAAATTATCTGGTTCTTCAGAGGAAGTGGAAAGTCCTTTCACCCTCTAGCATTTAACCCTTTAGTGTTCGCATTATTCTGCCAAAATTAATGCTTTTTTATCCACATTGTTTTGAACTAATCATGCATTATCTTGTAGCTATGAGATTTTGATGAGGTAGCTGTTAATTTTAAAAACAAAATTGTAGGGCTGGTGTGAGCGACCAGATCTGGCCAGTTTGAACATAAAACAGGCAGAATACTTTTGGCCGGATATGGCCGGTTTAAATGCTAAAGGGTTAAACCAGCCATATCCAACCCAAATATTCTACCTGTTTTATATTCAAACTGGCAGCATGCAGCCCCTCATATCTACTCTACAATGTAATTCTAAAAATTTCAATGATGTCACTGAAATCTTGAAGTCATGAGATAACACATGATTAATTCCAAGTTATGTGAGTAAGTCTTACATTTGACAGAGTGATCTGAATGCTAAAGAGTTAAATGTTAAAAGCAACTGAATGAGTTTATTTAATCAGAGATCCAATAAGTCGTTTGTTTTGTTTTAACCAGATTGAGCAACAAAGTGTTATCCCATAGCAACAGTTTTGCCAATGGTTATACAAATTAAGGAAAGAAAACTACCGGAATCTCATGTTAAGAAAGTGACTGTTACAATCTGTGAAACCATTTCATTTTAATTGAATTGAAAAAAAAAAAATAAATAAAGAAAATAAAAAGATAATTTACTTTTGATTCTCTGTGTTCCAAGTTCAAATCTTACTGAAGCTGAATTTGTCTTTCAACCCTCAGAGTTGAAAATAAGAATTAATAAATTAGAAATTTTTTTTAAAAGCATCCATTATATGCTAGAATTTATTCAGTCATCTCTCCAGCTAATTTTATGGCTTTGGGTTAAAGTATATACGATACCAATTTCATCTTGTAGTATGAACTATGAAAAAATGTTACAAACAGCAGGGGACTTCATTTCTCCAAAAGAAATTATGAATAAATTCCACCAAAAATTCTACTACTACTACTACTGCTGCTGCTGCTGCAACCACTACCAATAATAATAATAATTCCACAATAGGCACAAGGCCTGAAGAGATTAGTTGATTACATCAACCGCGAAAAATGAAAGGTAAATTTGGCTTCAGCAGAATTTGAACTTGGAACGTAAAGACAGATAAAATGCTAACAATTGTCCGACATGCTAACAATTCCACCAACTCAGTCTTAAATAATAATAATAACACACACACACACACACACACACACACACACACACACACACACAAAACTTAGTACTAGAATGTACATAGTCTTTTTTATTACACCCACCCTTCAAGCTGAATATCCTTTGTATATGAAATAAGATAAAGGGGTAGAATCTTTAAATTTGGTCCCTGCTACAAATGTTAAATTCATCTGCCACAGACCTACATAAAAGTAACAAATGCACTTTTAAGAGAGGCTCCTTAAAAATACGGAGAATAACAATTTACTATTACAGACAATGGTTTGCAAGAACTAGCTTCCTTTAGCCATTTTATTTCTATGAAATTTTAATCTCTGCCAAAGGCATTGTTTTTATCAAGCTTTCAGCTGACTGCAACTTGACACTCCAGCCAGCCCTTATCTGCTGCTCCCTGATGCATTGGAGAAATAGAAGAGTACATCAGTCATAGGGGCAAGAACTGTCCCCTTTTGTGTTTTGGACACCTGGTCTATAATAAATTATTTCAGACCCTGTTATTTGCCTTCCATATCTCATTCTTCTTGGCCTTCTAGTCAGCTTCAATGTAGCCTGCTATCAGAGTAGCTCCTTACTTTCTGAGCCTACACCTTACACCACCCCATTTCCTTACTATACTCAATCATTCATTCTCTGTATCCACACTTGCCATTGTTATTAGTACTGATACAGTGATAAATTTACTCAGCTTCAATTCATGTTAAATAGTTAGTGCTAGGATAAGCTGTCCAAACTCACACATTCCAATTAAACTACACACAAAAGAAGTTACATAATAAATAAGAGAAAAGCAATTTTTTTTTTTTTACAAAATGTTCATACCTCAATTTAACTGAATATGAAGATTTTACACATTCAATTCATATACCCTTTGCAGTACAAAAATGTACATGTGCATTATTAATTTTAATTAAGCACCAATGTAACATATTAAACTTGTCTGTCAAACATTATCCCACTAAAAGCCATTGCCTCCAGCTCAATGTCCTTCCTTTTTTTCTTTTATTATTCCTGAAAATCTCTTTCACACAATTATATGGAAGTTTTTTACCAAGTTATAACACTGCATTCTCCATGTCATACATTACCATGTATTACTCACATAAGCCCATTTGAAACAGTGCCTCTAGTTTATTTGTATGATTTTTTTCTATTCACTTCTTTTACAAATTTTCCAGCCATTTACAGCATATATGAACAAAATGGTGGTTTTCTTCTTGAGCAGAAGGTCAACTTTATGAGAAAGTATTAATTAAATGACAGCATCAAGTCCCTTTTATCATCTCTGGAACAAGACAAAGCAAAGATGACCCCAGGGGAAAGGAAAAAAAAAATTGGCAACACTGTTTTCAGGAAATCACCTATCCTAATTTCATAAAGGTATTAAACTAGACTAAACTCACTTGTTTAGTCAAGCTAACATGTTATTTAGATAACATGAAAAACAGTGTGTTGCCTATAGATTACTGTGAGCTGGGTGCTTCAGTTAATATTTCTTTTTAGATAATCCATAAAATATTCTGGAAAGCTAGATGTTACAGCAATGGAGAAAATGAGTAAAAACTAAATGAGAGAGAACACATCTGTACAATTGTCAGCAGTATTATTAATTATTCCTTATTATTAAAGAGGTTGATAAAATTACAGAACATTGGTCTTGCCTTACAGTATTTAGCTTTGATGTTCTATATTCTCATTCCTTTTCTACCATGGTTCGTTTCACCTTTCATCCTTCTAGGGGTTAATAAAATAACAGGTTTGTACTGCAATCAATTCACTTGTCTTTACATCTCCTTCACAAATACCTTGTGCTAAATATACGAAGTAAATTAAAGAGGTAGCCTGTAGGTTAAGATCTGGTAAGTTTTTAGCAAAATTAATGTTATCTAATAAGAACCACCACAATGCCCCTAAGGAAATTAAAAAATTTGCAGTTGCTTCTACCTAATACTTTACAGCACTGCACCCATGTACAGAATCATTACTATTTGGCAGCAAGCAAACCGAATTCTATCACCAGTTAAAACTATATTTTCTTCAAGCAAACAGAAGGTATCTACATAGTTACTTGATCTGCTAGAAATAGCATCCAAACTTCCATCCAATCACACTCTACTGTCATAACAATTTGAAAGGAAGAGAAATAGCACGTTAAAAAAATAAACAAGCTGCTAATAGCCAAATGTTTCTGGTTATCAGTCCACTTATCCATGTCTGATGTAAGGCTAAATTTCCTTTGCATCAAGAATACTTTCATAGAAAAGTAGATACTTCAACCCGTTAACATTCAGGTTACTCTGTCAAATGTGATGCTTATTTGTTCACATTGTTTTGAATTACACATTATCTCGTAGCTTTAAGATTTCGATTATATGATTGTTTATTTTTAGAATGACATTATAGGGTAAGTGTGAGAGGCTGGATCTGACTGGTTTAAACATAAATTAGGTAGAATATTTGAGCCAGATATGGCCAGCTTAAAGACTAAAGAGCTGAAGTATTTCATTTGGTACAGCACGGTTCTTAAGTTAAAATCCTGCCTTTTGCTGCTTGTTTATGTAGTTGATAAAAATTAATACCAGTAAAATACTGCTGTACCTCCTTTAACAGTTTACTATGTAAATGCTCCCACCTTAAACACCCCCCACAAACACACACAAACACATAAGAAAAATGTAGTTTGTATACTACACAATTTTACTACCTTATATTAATTTAAACATTATTTACATTTGACGGATATTTGTCCTCATCTTGTTTGTTGTTAACATGTTTTGGCTGATATACCCTCCAGCCTTCATCAGGTGTCTTGGGGGAAATTTCGAACCTGGGTTCTCATTCCTAAGGACAATATTCAAAAGTAATACAACACTTGGCAAATATCTCCTTCGAGTAAAACCACCAATAGAAAAGAATATGACCAAGAACTGCATGTACTCCATCCCATGCAGCTGCGGTAGGTTATATAAAGGCAAAACATGCCGCCCCCTCAAAATAAGAGTAGAGGAACATCGCAAAGCTGTGACACGGGGAGATATTGATAAATCGGGTATAGCTGATCATGTATGGAAAACTGGAGACCACCTCCCCCTGTAGGATGAAGTTAAAATAATAGACAAAGAACACTGCTGGAAAATACGAAAACCAAAAGCAGCAGCGCATATGCTAGGAAACAACAATCTCCTAAGCAGACCGAGTGCAGATATGACCATCATATGCGAACTGGTATTAAGGAAGGATAGGAGAATATTAGATTTATAAGCCCTAAACTTCACTCCATAATTGCCCACAGGCATATGGTGTAGTGGTTAAGAGTGCGGGCTACTAACCCCAAGATTCCGAGTTCGATTCCAGTCAGTGACCTGAATAATAATAATAACAACATCGAAAAATACTTTAGGAATGAGACCCCAGGTTCAAAATTTCCCCAAGACACTTGATGAAGGCTGGAGGGTATATCAGTCAAAACGTTGTGTTAAAAACAAACAAGATGAAGACAAATATCCATCAAATGTAAATAATATAAATAATATAAACATTAAAGAAAATAATGAAAGAAAAATCAGCATGGATAATAACGAAGTTTCCAAGCTAAAAACAACTTCTGCACTAGATCCCTGAATTTTTGCTTTTTCTTTGGAGTAAATTCCCTCGTGATTATAGTTATTGGTTTAGAGGTTGTCTCCATTTAGCTGAATATTTTTCTCTGGGTAATTACTCTTAATATCTATATAATTGAGATATGAAAGATTTCAATACGGATGTATGGACCATATATATATATATATATATATAAATGTTGAGGCATTACTTACAGTCAGTAAAATCAAACATTTAGTTTCTTTTTGCTTTTTTTTATATCAATCTTGTTATCAATGGATACTGTTGGTACCTTTTTCTGCATAGTTTCATAAACTTTTTTACATGTATAGTTGACATCAAGTAAAATTAAGAACAGTAAAAACAAATCTATTAGAGTTTTACATCTTTAAAAAAAAAAAAAAAAAAAGGAAGTAATGTAAACAATGCTTTGTTTTTCTCTTTTTTTAATACAACATTACTATTACCATCATCATCATTATTATTATTATTATTATTATTGCTGTCATAATCACTGGAACAATATGTTCTTTAGAAAACAAAGTATGAAGTACTTAGCTTATTGTAATTCCATTTATAGCCAATGATCTGAAAATCCCAGCATATGAAGTACAAATGAATCATTTGAAATTAGTTGTGACATTTGATTTCTTGACAACCCAAGTTAAATCATCAAGCCAATATTAAGACATTTGAGAAAGATCAAGACAAAAGAAATGCCAAGTATCTTCCTTGAAGAGAAGTTGTTCATAAAGAATATCTTCAAAATGATTGATAAATAATATAGTGAAGCATTTTTTCAATGACACTAGACCAAGAAAATATATAAACATATAAGAAATAAGATAAAACATTACTCCAAACAGCAGAATGGCCATATGACAGTTTTATATACATGCCAACTGATATTAACTAAAGCCATTCAGGAAATAACAGAACATGGCTGACTATCATACCCAAAAGCTAATATAACAATAGGCCAACTCCATGCCTGAGTGGTTAAGTTGTAGCCTTTGAAGTCCAGTGGGTTATGGCTGTACAGTTGTAAATCCTACCAGCAGCAAGTTTTGGTCAAGTCTGTTTTGCAACCTTGAACCTTGGCTTTGATGCCATTGCAAGGTGTCTTGAGCATCTTTTAATACAGCCGTTGGCCAACCAGTACCTTGCTAGTGAAGTGTGTAGTAGATTGAAACTGCACAGAAGGCCAGTGGATGTGTGGATGTGTGCGCACGCATGCATGGAAGTGGGGGAATATGAAAAAAAAAAAAAAAAATCAGAGAGTTGAATGAAAATATCTTCCAGTATTAAGATTAATTATCATCTCAGTTACCTTCCTTCAGTTGGTGGAGTATTTTTTTATCCTTAGAGGCTGATAAAGCAGACAAAAACACACTAAGGTCAATATATTTGACGAAAACCCTAGAAGGTAGTGTTTCAGCATAGCTGTAGTCCAAAGACAGAAACTAATAAAAGAATATTATGCTAGGCTGATTTGCAGGAATACAAGGCTGAAGCACAATCAAAACTGGCACAAAACTATGGAGTTAATTAGCATAACAGAATCTACAAGACTACTAATCTGAATCACATAGCTGAATCTAGAACAAAACTATTAAGCTGACTCACATTGTTAAAAAAGATAATGGATTTTTCAGTCTGACATGTCTAACTGAAACCAATATGATATTTCTAGTGTGAAGTGTTTAATGGCATGTTTAATAAACATTTAAGTTGTCTAACTAAAGCTAACCTGATGCTTCATGCTAACACTCATTTGCCTGAGTGAAGTGAATATACATATATATCTAATTTTTTCATGATATGTCAAGATAAAACTAAGTGTTTAATCCATGTTTAACCTTTTAGCATTCAGATTATTGTCAAATATAATGCTTATTTAATCAATTCTTTTGTATTAGGCATACATTATCTCATAGCAGTGTGATTTTGACAATGTGGTTGTTTATTTTTAGATTGATATTATAGGGTTGATCTAAAAGTGGCTGGATTGAACATTTAACAGGTATAATATTTTGGCTGGATATGACTGGCTTAAATGACATAGTAAATAAATAACAAACGGAAATAATTTAACCCTCAAGTATTTAAACTGACCATATCTGACCCCAAAATTCTGTTTTACGTTCAAACTGGCATGATTTGGCTTCTCCCACCGACCTCACAATGTTATTCTACACTAAACAATCACATCATCAAAATCTTGAAGCTATGAGATAATGCGTAACTAATTCAAAACAATGTGAATAAATAAGCATTATATTTGACAGGGTAATCTGAATGCTAAAGGGTTAAAGTGGTAATCAAATGAGGAATTATTTGATAAAACTCTTTAAATTTTAACTGTTCATTATGCATCTCATTTAAAATTTTGCATTTGAGCTTGATAACAAAATGAATAAGACTAATTCTTGAATTAGTAGCTGTTTTGCCTTGAGTCAGCCTTTATTTAGTAAGCCTGTATCAAAAACATTCCAACTGGAACCACTTCCCCATCTATAACTACTTTATCTCATGCTATTTTTTCTAACATGGTAGAATTTGATTTGAAGATTTGACTACTGTTCCTGGCAGTTGCTTTAAAGCAAAAAAACATCTACGGAAGCATTTCACCCTAGTGATCTAATTAAATACTCTGTGTGTGTGTGTATGTGCATGCTTGTGTGCCCATGTAGCCTGAATGAATTAATAAAATTCATCCTACATGGAAAGTTTTCCTAAAATACATGAAAAAGTTAAACCAACAACAGATAACTGCTTTGTGACTCTTTGAAATATCACTAATGCATGCTGTATAATGAAGAGAAATCCCTTCCCCATACCCTTTCTTTCTTTTATACTACTTGTCCACTAAAAATAATGATTTCTTTTATAATAGCAATGATTTGCCCACAATGAATGCTGAATATTTGGTTTCAACATCAGTACTATATTCAAAAGAAATTAGTCACCAAGTTTTCTAAGAGCATTTCTAAGAACAACACTAAAACGGAACCTTCTAGAAAGTTAATTTGTTCTATAACTGCTGGAATGAAACTGCCAACTGAAATATTTTAAATCTACAACCTGACCTGAAACAAGCCAAACCTAATTTCCAAGAGTGAATTTTTAGCTTGGAAGAGCATTTTTTTCTCTTTTTTTTGTTTTTGGTAATGGAAAAAGATAATAAAATATATAAAGCAGTAAAATAAAGCTAACTGCAATTTCATACAAAATGAAACAAAATAAACTGCTTCAATTCACTAGTGATTAAGATTTGAGTAGTAAAAAGCAATGAAAGCATTTTGACTAGCTCAGATGCATTTAGTCTCAATGGTTTTTCTCATTTTTTGATTGTTTCCAACATTTCAATTTCTATTTTTGACATTGAATTCAATGATAGAAGATATGGTACTGTACTAATCATATAGGAGCTTTACATGGAAACTGTTAAAAAAAAAAGTCATCTCTGTCAAGATAGTGATTTTGAATACGTTTAATACATAGAACCAGTAATTAGGTGCTTAATCCTTTAGAGTTTAAACCGGCCATATCCAGCTTAAATATTCCAGTTGTTACTATGTGAAAACTGGCCAGTCTTAAAATGTCAGTCTTAAAATAAACAATCAGATCATCAAAATCTCAAAGCTATGAGATAATGCATGATTAACTGAAAACGATGTGACTAAATAAGGATTACATTTGACAATAATCTGGATGCTAAAGGGTTAAGTATAATAGACAAACACACAGTAGTAAGATGACAACCTAGTCTCCATCAACAGTATCAAAATTAAAATTGCTACCCTCCATATACATAAACTACATGCAAAACCTTTAAAATGTTTGGTCTTTTATACAATAACATTGCCAAAACTGCACCCCAAAGACTAAGCTTCCTCTCAAAGACAAAAAATATCTTTAGCCCCACAAAGTACCCGATTCTCAAGAAAGTTCATATGAAATCCATATTTATACAGGATGGTGCTATTACATACTCAAAAACAAACATTCTAACACACATAAATAAAAGGCAATTTGGCCAATTGACAAAGACATATTGTCTCTTCTACCTCTTCAATTGTAACTACAACAGACTGCTTTTCTAAACAAGCTAGCTGCTTACTCCTTTAGCCCAGACTCACAAATGTGTTTTCCTTCTACATATCCAGACTATTCCTCATACAATGGAAGTTATATAACTTATACTAAAAGGTTTTCTGTAACAATAAACTTGACAATATAGCATTTGACTGTGCTAGTATCACACTTCACTCAATATCAGACAAGTAAATCTTTAGTCCACTAACCATGCGAGTATACAACCATTAACCATATCATTTTTATATTTCGAATATTCTAAATGCATTAACAATTATCTGATTAACTGAAACTGTTGTATTTTTGCTTCATTCTTTTTATTTTCTACCTTTTATCTGCTTCATTTTTCACTGTTTTACTGTGCTAAATGCATTAAAACTCCACCTGCAGTGGTTGATGTTACAAAAAAAAATTGTTGTGAGTAAAAACATTAATAATAAAGTCAGGAAAAAGTTAATATGGTTTAATATAAGTGATCTACTGAACAAATAAGTTATCAATGTAATTATATTGAACTGAAATAGTAAAGGCTATTTGCAGGTGATGAAGAAAAATAAGAATGTCTTAAGTCATTCATACAAAGTGAAAGGTGAATTACCAATAGGTTATCAATGAACAGATTGACTCAGTCTGAATTAGATATAATGGAATATGCCAAAATGTCAAAAGAAAAAAAAGAAGAAAAAAAACCGTTGTAAAAAGGTCATATCACATACACACAAACACATACATTTTGTGATTTTACTTAGACATTGTGATATTAATAACTGCTTGTTAGAATTCAGTATACATATGATCTAGAGTAAAATGGTCTGGAGAGTACAGAGCATAATATTAATTACTGAATGACAAAAGAACATGAGTTACAAAATCATCTTCATTAAATTACAGCTGTTTCTGCTATAAGAAGCATACCACTCAAAGTTAAGTGCTTGTGCAACATCTTATAGCTTCCTTAGAGTCATTCAAATGA
The DNA here is from genome assembly GCF_046866305.1 of Octopus bimaculoides. Taxonomy (NCBI): domain Eukaryota; kingdom Metazoa; phylum Mollusca; class Cephalopoda; order Octopoda; family Octopodidae; genus Octopus; species Octopus bimaculoides. The sequence continues at coordinate 15,625,213 of NC_142941.1, read as the reverse complement.
AGTTCATTTTAATGTACTCAGAGTTATACAACTCTGAGTGCTTGTGCACACATCATTCAGACTTATTTCAGCTTCCATCTACCAAATTCACTCATAAAACCCAAGACTAAAACACAAGTCCAAGTTCAGGTTCAGTGGGACTGAACCTGAAACCATGTGGGTGGGAAGTTAACTTCTCAATCAAATCATGACTTTCGTGTGTGTGTGTGTGTGTGTGTGTGTGTGTGTGTGTGTGTGTGCGTGTGCGCATGCGTTTAATTATCAATTAGGGGCAGAGCTAGTGTTGTAAACATTATTGACTACCCATGCTCAATATGTGTGATTTACTTGTTTGCCAGTATGCTGTAACTTAAGTGAGCTGAAAGTGGGTGTTGAAACACCTGAAAGTCATAGACAGGTGAGATAACTTGCCCTTAATCACATTCAGGAGTGGTGGCTACTGATATTTTGTCATTTTTGTGGCTTATCAACATCATGCGCCTGAATCACCAATCTATGACTACATACAAACTGCGTAAAACCCATTTGTTGGTATGCCATGACAATGTCTATGTAGGATTAAATTCAGTTGTCTCATAATTGAATTTAAAGCATTACTAACATGGTTGTATGTAGCAGAGTAATAATAATAAAAATAATGTCTTTAATTTAGGTCCATAGTTTAGATTGTTTGATATGTTCCCTATATGTTCTCTTCCAACATATTTTCAATAAATTTAATAGTATAGTCACAATGGGTAGGTGAAGAGAAGTGAACTTGTATTTTCACATAAACACTGTATGTAGCTTTTCTCAGTGCACTTCCATTTCTGATGTAACGATGAAAATAATAGATTACAACTCCCAAAGTAGAAGGGGTAACAAGTCTATGACAAAGAATATAGTTTCCAAAGATTTTATCTCCTAAGACTACATCATCACAAGAATCAAATGCTTCAAAAAAAAAAAACATTTCAAAAGGAAATAATGAATTTCATTGTTCTCTATGAACTTCTAGCAATTCTATAGTTCTCAAAACATCTGAAGATTTTCCACAAGTCTTACAAGTATACATAAAGCACTTTTCAGACGATCAAGGGATATAGTTATTTAACTTTACTCAGTATATTACTGGTACAAATTTTATTTATTACAAAAGAGAAGTACCATATCAAATACAAGACAGAGAGCTAGATTAAATGTGAGTTAAACAGGATTTCCCTTCCCATTTCTTAACTCTATAAATATATAAGGACTCATACATGCATATATATATATATATAAAAATTAATATAGGGTAGGAAAAATTATAGAAATATTTTCTACCAAACAGGTCGCTTTACATACTAGAAGGAACAGTCAAAAAGTCCAAACCACAGTTAAGAGCAATTTCGAAGGGATATATATATATATATATAAAATGATGCATAGCTATATGTTAATACATTATAAGCATCATGGTATGAGCACTGTAGTATAAGCTCATGTCTCAAGCACAATCTACAACTCACTTTGATCCCAGGTTGAAACTAGTATTCCACTTCACATATATATATGCTGCAAATGTTGTTTCTTTCTGACCTAACCAGTCTTTCCTTCTCTTACTTTGCACTGCTGCCAAGTGTATGAAGATTGGAAGAAATTAGCACCTTGGCCAGTGTTAATGACAGGATACAAAATGCTCTTTAGTTTAAAAGGTCAACACTTTATTAACTTGGGCATAGTGACTGCACGTATCAAATTCCAGAAAAAGTGTAGATTAAAATGGAAATAGTTGATATTGAGAATGTTTACACACACACACATAAAAATGTATGAGTGGGTGCTGAAAAGTTCCTGGTTTTAAGGATATTGCAAGAGGCCTGGTCCGAGGCCCAAACTTCTGAATTATTTTACAGGGCTTAGAAAAACTGAAAGACCATTGCAATAAGTGTGTGAATCTGAGAGGAGAACATGTTGAACAAAATCATAATCAACTGATTCTCCTGTGTTTTCTTTTACTCAAAGCGAAGAACTTTTCAGCACCCCCTTGTATGTATATATTTATACAAACATACACCTTTTATTGAACCTAAATTTTTTATCTTGCAACTTGAATTTCATGCCATTGCAATCTCCAGTTCTTGCATGAATTGCAATGCTATGAGACTCAAATTGGATGATAATAATTCAGTTTCAATAAGCCATATAGCCTACATGTATTGAGCATTCTTCATTCATTTGACACACACACACACACACACACACATGTTCAAAGAATATTTTCAGAATAATTGCTTTATGAAATAAAAGCATTCAGATAAGAAAACAGAAAGCTAGCTTTAAAACTGACAGTACAAAATCTAATGTGACATTTTATATAACCTATTCTATTCTTTTAACTACTAACTAAGCTCCATAAGCCAATAAATATTGTTCAAAATATTTTATTAAAAAAAGTGCCATTAATGATAAGAAGAGGGAAGAGAAGTTAAAAATGATTTTAAAAATAGGAGTAAAAAATTTACTCATTGTCAGTAATCTGAGCTTGAAATAAAAGAATTTTATTCTAAAAAAATATTTATATAAAAAGGTTTCACAGAAAAGTAAGTGACATTATTGACTGGAACATATTAACCAATAAAGGTGTTCACTATGATGATACTAGTTTAGTCACAAGTTATTGGTATTCATAAATGCCTGTATATATAGATGAATGTAATTTCACATAGGAAGGGAAAAAATATTGAAATATTTATAGAGCATGTATTTATTCATGTTTTTAAAATTATAAGTTTTACAGTATCTTTCTTTAGAGTTTTCTTTGAAAACTTGTCAGATAATTCTTGAAATATTCTTTTGAAAATGGAAGAGGTTGGAATTATATTGCATTAGTTACCATTTAACACATCACTTTCCACTTTGTTTGAAATGGTTAGAAAATGGTGTGCCGTTAAAGTTGACATGGGTAAAATTTCGACAGTGGTTGGTGCGAATAAACTGAGGTAAAGCTTGAAAAGTTCATGTATCAATTATCTAATTGGCAGAAGATATTTTCTTTTTTTTTTTTTTCATAGACAGAAAAGCATTCAAATTACAACATTAAAAAAATTTTATTGGTCAAGCACCTAACTAAAAAATCAGACCCTGCTAAGTGCAGCCAAGTGTAGTATAAAGCATAGCTGGTAAATGGTGCAAACAGCATTGACAACAAAAGAAATGCTTTTTAAAGTAGGCAGTTTGGCAAGGAGAGAAAGAAATTGGTAGTGAAACCAGCAAAAGTTCAAAACAAGTTAAATATAATATTCTCTCTTGAACAATGAATGATTATGAGCATAGGAACTTAGGAAAGATGTTGAAATTTATGAAGGGGGGGGGGGGAAGGCCTCGTAACTCATCTTCAACCTACTTATCAAAAATATTTTTCTGAACGCAATAGAAATTGGCATTATGGTCATTTTAAACTTTTTTTTTTCTTCTTTGTAATTTTGAACAATGATGGGTCTCCTTTTGTGAAGCCAAAGGAACTAAGTTATCAGAATATTTCAGGGAAATTAGATTTCACAGTAGGATACTTTCAGAAATGTTACCAAGTAAGTACAATGAAATTCTCTCCACTATTATATGCACATGCTGCCACCTTACATACACATACATATCCTTTGGCTATTTTCAATATAGTTTTGCTTAATACCCAAGTCTGAGTAATGTCTTTGTTCAATTTCATTTACAGTGTCCTCTGCTTTCTTCTTCAAGTGTCTAAAATAGGGTTAATGGAACCATTAAATCTCTTTGACTAGAGAACCCTGAAAAATTATCCATCCCATTTCTGAAATTAGACCGTCCTCTCAATATCCCCCCCCCCCCATCACACAAAATGAAACCCAATTGCAATAATCAGATTTCTTGTTTATTTCGACATTTATTCACGCAGATTATATTTTTTGAGTATACACATGCATGACACTGCATACATAACACTTTTCAATACATAAATTGGATAATTATGCTTACATTAATGTATGCATGCACATATATACATGCAAGACATAAATTTATGCTTGTAATAAATAAATATTTGACATGCCAAGCACTTAGCTCTGACTTTTCTAAGCAGCATGAAGCAAATAATAGCTAAACCTCTAACAGGATAAGCCAACAGTCTATCACAGTTAATTTTTCAGAAAGTTCTGATACATTTACTGCATTAGTTTCAAAATTACTGCTGCTATGCACCAGTAACCTATTAATTCATTTGTAAGCAACTATAATTTTAGCATAAAAAATTTCCTTTCAAAAAATCTAATTGGAAATCATATACATGCATGTACATGCATGTATAATTCATGCACATGTTTTAATGTGCAAGCATGCTGCAAATCAAAATTGGATCACATACTTTGCTTACTAAGGAGTGGGGGGGGGGTCATTTACTTTACACTGTTCACTACAGATGTAAAACAGAAAAACACCAACAAAATAAACAAAGAAAAATGTAAGGTTACAATTGTTAAATATTTAGCAAATGTCAGCAGTACTTACCATGATAAAATGCAATCAGAGAAAGTCTCGAAACTGGTGAAGAGAGCGAAAACAATCCAATACATCATCCATTTTACCTGTAAAAAAATTGAATAAAAAAAAAAGCATTTAATATTCAAATGGTATACTGCTTATAAATGTGCATCACACACATGCACATACATACATAGACAATCATCATCATCATTTTAATGTCCACTTTTCCATGGTTGCATGTGTCAGATGGAGTTCACTGAGGTAGATTTTCTACAGCAGGATGTCCTTCGTGTCTCCACCCCTCACCTCTTTCCAAGCAAGGTAATATTTCCTCACAGCCAGGCATGTTTTCCACAGTATATTGGAAATGAATGACACTGCCTGTATGATTGACAACCATTTTACAAGTATCACATGATGTCAAGACAAGAGACACAAACATTCACATACCTACATACACACACACACCTACACATACCCACCCCCACCATATACATAAAGTGAACAGCGTAGAAGATGAAGGTATAAGTTTCACTAGCCTTTCAGACACGCACAACCAAAACACAGATGAAAAATAGCTAAGAAATGAAACTTTTTCTGTTAACATTAAGTGGAACAGTTTGGGTACAATATTGGAACAAGTCCTACAACTAATCATTTAGTTGTGACACAGAAGTGGCACTTATTCTTCTGCCAGACAAATGAAAATGGAGTAACATGTCTTTATCTCAGAACACACACCACACACAGTCGAAATAAAACTTCAATTCGTGCAACTAATAAAATGAGCAGAAGGAAAATATACGCAATAAGAAATTTGAAATAATAATTATTTCAAACTTTGACACACACATACCCCACCCCACACAGATACACCTACACACGCACATATGCACGCACACATACACCTACACACATGCGCACACATACACCTACCTACACACGCACACACCTACACACACATTTAAGGTGTATTCCATTAGAAATATAGAGTACAAAATAGAGCTCGTTCACCCTTAGGTTTTGTAACTAATGGGGACAGCAATTGAATATCACCTGAAAAGATACAACTGGATCCCATTATACAGGTAAATCGTTGCATAATCAAATTCCTGTTGTTGAATTGAAAGAGTAGCAGACAATTTTTGTGAAGAGACATGAAGGTACTGAAAATATTATTCGTGCTAGTTATATCATTTGTGAGAAAATTGCAAAACATTTGAAAAATTATTCCGATAGTGAATTTGTAAAAGAATACCTACAAGCAGTAGCTGAAATTTTTTGTTCAGGTAAAAAAAAAAAAAGAAATTGATAATATTAGTTTGTCTTGTAGAACTGTAACAAGATGGATTGACAAACTTGCAACTAATGTAGAATTAGGCTTGAAAAGGCTTTCTTTGCATTTTAAATATTTTTCCTTAGCTATTGATGAGAGCACTGACGTGTCAAATATAGCCCAACTTGTGGTTTTTGTATGTGGAATTGATGAAGATTTAAATATCACCAAAAAAATGCTTGGTCTTCGGGGAATGAAAGACACCACCACTGGGGAGGATGTTTTTCAAGAATTGAAAATGTTAATGGCCAGATTTAATCTACATTTCAAAAACCTTCATGGTTTATCAACAGATGGTGCTCCTGCTATGGTTGGTAATAAAGCAGGCTTAGTTTCTAAAATCAGATCGAAATTGGCTTCTATGAATAGATACAAAAGATTTATCCTCTTTCAGTGCATAATTCACCAGGAGAATTTGTGTGTCAAGTTACTCAAATTTGAACATGTCATGTCCAAGGTTGTTTCGAGCATAAATTTTATAAAATCCCGAGCTTTGAACCACCACCAGTTTAAAGAATTTCTTTAGGATATTGAGGCAGAATATGGAGATTTGGTTTACTATTGTGAGGTGCAATGGTTGAGCAAAGGAAAAATGTTGAAATGATTTTATGATCCGAGGAGTGAAGTGATGATGGCTGAATATGTGGTCTTGCTTTTCTTGCTGACTTGTTTCATATCTTAATGACCTTAATTTGAAATTGCAAGGAGAAGGCCAATTCATTCATCAAGTCGTACAGTCATATCAAAACATTTCAAAACAAAATGCAACTGCAGGAATGACAGCTCAGAAATTGTAATACATTCCATTTCCCAACATTGGCAATTTATGGCAAAATCAATTGTACTTTTTATGCAGATGAGGTAAAATTGATCAATGAAAAATTCAATAATAGATTTCAAGATTTCAGATCACAAGAAACAAATCTATGTATATTTTCTTCACCTTTTGATATCAATATTAACCAGGCTCCCAAGGAATTACAGATGGAATTAATTGAACTCCAAGGGAATGAAGATCTAAAACAGGAAATGAGAGATCATTCACTAATAGAGTTTTATAAAAAACCTACCTACAGAAAATTTCCCCTTGATTGTGGATTTTGCTAGAAAGAAAATGTTACTCTTTGGGAGCACATATGTGAGTAGCTATTCTCAAAAATGAAATCTACCAAATCCAAAGCAAGATCAAGAATAACTGATAATCATCTTGAAAATTAACTTGAGAGTAGCCACCTCTAGCATGTCTTCGAACATTGAGATGTTGGTGAAGAAACATCAACCCCAAATATCCCATTAGAATAATGTTTCATGGCTATTTTCTCCCTATGAGAATGAATAAATAATTTTACTGATTCAGTTACATTTGTTTTATATTAATAAATTGTTTTGTTCTTACCCTTATTTTAATATCCTTTTTATATTATAAAGCAAATACTTGTATAAGCACTTGTGTACATATTTTATAAGTCTATAATTAAGGCTCTGGCCTGCGACTTTGGTGAGAAAACAATCTGGCCCACACATGGAAAAAGGTTGTCCATGCCTTGACTAAACAATCAGCCAGATTTAATCTACCTCTAACAGTAGCTGTTTCACACAAGCCAACAAGTCACTAATGCACAGATATTGAATGATGGTGTGTAGGACAGTTCCCCCCTGCATCTCAGATACGTTTGGCTGCTGTTGCTTCCATCCCTAGGGTTTAATGGATAAAATTGATGCAGCAAGAGAACAAAAAAAAAAAAAATAACTAAATAAAAAATAACTACAATAAATAAGGAATTTATGATTATGTAAGACAAACCAAAAGTACAAGACTGAATAAAATAGGGAACTAAAACAATTGCATATAGCTAGTGAGAAAGACATCTGGCATAGTAACTCAATACCCTTTTCTAATATGTTACCTGTAGCATTAGTGCCATTAATTGTAATATTTGAAATAGTAAAGTGGAGTGGGCTATAAACACAAAAACATCAACATGAATTGTTTTGCAGCTTTCCACTTGTCAAACAACTTGACAGGAGGATAACTTTATAAGTTTAATCTGTTCAACACTTTATTGCAATACCCATAACAATTACTTTATTCAAAGAGGAAAAGTACATAAAATACTAATTTATGAGTTATGATACATAAACATGCTTTTGTTTTATGAGAAATATTTGGCTAGCGAACAACCTTTCCTTTCTACACTACTATCAGTTTTACATCCATAAATGGAGATCCTGACTTTTCAAACAATAAAAGTACATTATCTGAAAGTCTTCAAACATGACTTTAACATAAACACAACAGATTTTAAAAGTGAAGAATATCAAAAATGTAACCGACAGAATTAGAATACACACTTCAATATAAAAATGAAAATGTAAGAGTATTTATTCGTTATTTTGTGATATTTATTTAGTTTTTTTTTGTTTTTTTTAAACTGACTCATTTATACCTCTAATACAAACTTAGTGATATAGAAGGGCTTACAGAGCACTGAAAATTTGCGATTTACAATTTCTACTGTTGAAAATTACAAGGAAAAGGAAAAGGCAAGTTCATACTGGAAATGAAGATTAGAAATAAGATAAGGAATAGTAGTTAGTCATACTGGAATCATACCAGCTGGTTGAGATAAACTAACCAAGATAAATGAAGTATGAAGTAGTGAAGAAACAAGTGATCCTTTGGGTAACAGCCACAGTAATAAAGAGTAGGAAGGGGGAAGAGAGAACAAAAAAAGGTTACTCAGCAAGAAGTCTAGAATAGGAGAGGCAATAAAATAAAGAAAATAAGGCAATGATTATGTGAAGAGAAAGAATATTTACAGCAAGTATGCTATTCACTTGATTCAAAAGAAATTTTCAGTCTCTCCATATTCAAAACAGGAAATCCTGATAGTTTTCTATTCCCTACTTTACAAATAGAATATTCTGTACTCCATTCTATAATAGAATATTTTATGCTCCAAAACAAACTTGGAATGTTTTCTCAATTCTCTTTAAATCATACAATTAAAATTGTAGTAGAAACTGTTCTCACAGAAATTCTTTATGCTATGATAGGTTATATGAGCAAGTTCTCGAAAACCAGTTGTCACTTAATGGCTGGATATTTGATCTTATACTAAAATGTTTGCACAAAATAGTAAATGTGTATTTTTATAATGACATAACCAAACCACTAAAAGGTTCAGATTTATCTTTCTCAAAAGACCTCTCTATTTCAACCACCATATTTCAGCAACAAATACTTTCGGTATGTGTTTGATAGCACAATCAATGCCTAACTTCTATTCACACACCGCTGTAGCTTTATATTTCCAAACAAGTTTCGTATGAAAGACTAAATTTTCATGGATTGAACACTGAAATAGTATTTTCTTTTTTCATTTCAAAACAAATTCAGGTTGGACAAAAAAAAAAAAAATTTAAATGCATTTAATATGTTGCTACAAATATAAATTGAATTTAGATTAGAAGAGTGTAGCTCATGGCCTTTTCAGTCAAAAGAAACATCTAAGTACACACTTGAATTATATCAAGTTTAAATGCCTTATGTAAAATACTAATAGAAAGTTTGAAAACTTGCCATAGATGGTAGCTTATTTAAGAATCTGCAATGTGATACCCAATCAAAGTGCCGAATTGATAATAAATGCAGTTTTAGTACTATATTTTAGCACTGTAACAAACTATAAATTATTGTTCAGATAATTTGACCAGCTTAAGTGAAAACTGGAGGTTTTCTGTTTCATAAAATAATTTATTTACAGCTAGTCTCATCACTACAAGGTGTAATTTTAATTAATTAAAATGCCTTGGCTTACCACATCAAGTGTACTAGCATCTAGTGTACACAAACAAGTTTGGACTTCTTTTGTGACTCATACAAGTAGTAAGACAAGTAACATGTCCTCTTGGCAATGAAAAAGCTTGAATGGCACTGTACAAATAATCACATCCATTCATGAAGGCAGTTCCTGTTTCCCATCTTCATATTTAGCCTTATAGCATTTAAACTGGCCATATCCACCTCAAGTATTCTACTTGTTTTATGTTCAAACTGGCTAGATTTGGCTTCTCACACCTACCCTACAATGTAATTTTAAAAATAAACAATCACATCATTGAAATCTTCAAGTTAGGAAATGAGCCACAATTAATTAAACACACTGTGAATAAATAAACATTATATTTTACAGAGTAATCTGAATGTTAAAGGGTTAGAGGTATAAATTTATACAATTCCCAAATTTCCCAAAGGTTTCTTGAACAGATGATATTTGGAAAGTTAAGATGCCAATCAGTACTCAAAGTTAACAGCTTTTCCCTTTTCTTCCTCTTCTTTTTTTTTTTTTTGATCCTTTCTTTTGCAGTCAAAATTAATTACAAGTTTTGATATTATCATCAACTACTTATTGCCATATTTCTAAGAAGGGAGATAAGTGCATAGTCTCAGGGGAGAATAGTAGAGAAAGAAAAAATATATATATCTAGTTTGCTGACCACTGTATTAAGCTGAATTAGTTTCTAACCTAGAACAAATATATGCATGGATAATGTTCTCCAAATGGTATTTAGGCAGAGAATAAATAAGGAAGTTTGGCAGAAATTACAACTCAGTAAAATAAATGACATACACATTTCAATGGCTTCCTATAAGGACAAGTGAGACAAAGTGAGATAGCTGGTTTCTCAATGGGCCACAACTGATCTGTGTGAGTATAGGATTCTTACAATGCAAATGCTATTTCAGCTTTGCCTTTGTGTATGTAGTATCTTCAGGCAACTTCATATAACAGTACTGACTGTATTTCTATCTAATCTGATATGTAAAGGGAGTTAAAAACTCGAGCATGAGAAGCTACAAATAGAAATGTTTTATGATACAAGTTTATTTTGGATACCAATTTCATCATATTAAGAATTTGGTGAGATTTGCCAACAGATAATTAGAGAAAAAAAATAACTAAATAAAAAAAAGATAATTACATAATCAATTAACCCCAATGCTATTTCATTTACTAATCTGTGCTTGTTATGTGATTATACTACTGAGATAATAACAACAGTTATAACGAAGGACAATTTTCAAGACACCTATTTATTTACATGACTGAATTTTATATTAAAAATATACCACAGAATCATAAATCATTGTATACATTGTGGTGTCCCAATTTAGGCTTCTGGTGATTATTTACAAAAGCAGTATCATTACTGTCATTTTCATTTTCTGACAGTTTATATAGTATGACATTGTTGATCAAAATATTAAATCCAGCAATACAATCAAAAAGACACTGCTTTTAACTCTTTAGCACTCAGATTACTTTGTCAAATGTAACGTTTGTTTATTCACTTAGTTTTGAATTAATCTCATAGCACTGAAATTTTGATGATGTCATTGGTTACTTTTAGAATGACAATGTAGGGTATGAAAGGGTGGATCTGGCCAGTTTGAACATAAAACAGGTTGAATATTTTGAACCAGGTATGACTTGTTTAAAAGCTAAAGGGTTCAACTATTGAAATGACTAAACATATAAAAAGAGATGAAGCAATAAATTGAAGGCACTATCACTATCCAAACCTGAACACTATCTTCTGGCAGCAGTGAAACATTGGGGGGGGGGGGAACAACAACTAAACAATACATTTGTTAATGTGATTTTTAAAAAAAACAAAGATGTATTTTCAAACTTTATTTGATTTCAGAATTGGTGAAATTAAAAATTCTGGAACAATTTATTACAGAGATGCATTAAACTCCTCTCTTTCACTGAATGGGATTTAAAAGGCAAAAGGGATTATGTATGTATGTATGTATGTATGTATGTATGTATGTATGTGAGCGAGTGAGCGAGTGAGTGAGTGAGTGAGTGAGTGAGTGAGTGAGTGAGTGAGTGAGTGAGTGAGTGAGTGAGTGAGTGAGTGAGTGAGTGAGTGAGTGAGTGAGTGAGTGAGTGAGTGAGTGAGTGAGTGAGTGAGTGAGTGAGTGAGTGAGTGAGTGAGTGAGTGAGTGAGTGAGTGAGTGAGTGAGTGAGTGAGTGAGTGAGTGAGTGAGTGAGTGAGTGAGTGAGTGAGTGAGTGAGTGAGTGAGTGAGTGAGTGAGTGAGTGAGTGAGTGAGTTTTTTTGTTTTTTTTTACTATATAGGCCTTGATTTGTTATGTTTTGATTTAGCTTCAAAAATCACCAATGGTAATTCTCCGGTTACTATCTTTTATAAAATCACCTGGCTAGAATGTCTTCAATTTGCTGAATAAATAAACAAAATGGGAGTGAAGGTAAGAAATTATTCTTACCTAGCTGCCATTTAGTCTCAGTGTTATAGCTGAAAAACTTTCCTGTTGGCTGTTCCACAATAATATTTATACGTTTACTATAAAAACCAACTGAGGTTCAGAAATAAATACTAGAGTCAAATTTGTGGTTGTAGTCTATGAACTGTACTACCTATCTAGATATCATATACCCCATCTCTGCACAAGACTTCCATATGTGTTGCTTCAAGTTTACATCCAACAATTGTTAGCTCTCATATTTCACAAAATAGCTATGGGCTGATGTTTTTCTTTGCATTGAAGTTAAAACAAGGAAAGTTAGGATATAAATTTAGAAAATAAATCTGAAAACAGCTTCATGAAAGTCATACCAAAAAAAAGTGCCTAACAAAACACAAGTACATGAGAATTTCTGCTAGTAACATTAGCAACTTTATGGAGCAGCCAAGTCAAAAAAGATTACACTTTCCACAAAGAATTCAAAGTACTTCTCCAGATATTGGAAACAAGTGTATGCAAGTGTGTTTATTCATCATTGTCCTATAGTGTCAGGAATACTGAAAGATCTAGAACCATCAATTACTAAAATTAACTAAAGATCTGCTCAAGTTCTTTCTGACAAAATGCCAAATTACTTTAATAAATTCTATGAAAAGAATTAAGTTTTAACTAAGACAATCTCAGACTAGTCCTTTGCTTGCCCATACTTTGCACAATTTCTATTATTTTTAAAACAATTCAAACTTAACTGTCTTTTTATATGACTAGCTATTTACTAGATATGCTGTTGCTTTTAATAAACAGATTAAAACATAAAACAGACAAGGTAACTAAGTAAATTATTTTTCATGACATTATTAAGCATGTCAAGCCGTTTTAAGATATATCTGCTAAAACTGTTTTCTAAGATTAAATTCAATTGAATTTAATCAATTTTGTTTAGTAATTACTAATTTCTTAACTTTACAGCATTATCACTATTATTAATATAATACAAAGATGTACAACTTGCTCTTTGTATACAAAAAACAAACAATAGCACATTCTCTGTTAAGAAAAGATATATACAAAGAGCAGATTTTATGAAGTGGGAATAAAACAAAAGGTAGATATAATGCTATATAAACAGTGAAAAGCAGGACAATATACACTTATGAATTATAGAAGCTGGAAAAGTATGAACCAAGAATATTCAATGCCAATTTCCAAGAAAAATCAAATGCAAATGAGCTGAGGAAATGGTTTGGAAAGGAGGGAGCCTTAAATCGACAGTGGCAGATATCTGAACTGGAGGCAAATCAAAGAATATTTAGGAAAGGGTTTCACTGATAAGATAATGCAGATTGATACTGAATGAGATTGAAGACATGGGTTTTGTACAGGTCCATTCAACTGATACTAAAGAGTTGTTAAACCAATGATGAAGTCGATATTACTTAGCTACAAAGACAATGAATATATGTGTTTCAAAGAAGAAAAATATTTATTAAAACAACTCTTCATGGTACAAAGCTCAAGTGATTGAACTTTATTTAGACCAGTGCTTCTCGAACTATCTGATGTGGTGTACTGGCAGTTTTTTTTCTTTTTTTCCCAATGTGCCAAGGACTGGTAATATTTTTTAGTAATGTTAATTTATACTGGAAATAATATATATAACGAATATAATAAAAGTTGATAGTTTTTTTTTACCTTATATTTATTTTGTAAACAAATAATACAATATTATATAAGCATTTTATAACATTTCTATCTTTTCTGGAAACATGCTGCATACCAGCTCATGGACCGGCACCAGTCCATGGACCACTACTTTGAGTAGCACTGCTTTAGACCATCACTGACAAGAGACTAGTTATGTACTGAGTCAAAGGTTTATTTAAATGAAAAGTGAAAAAGAAATTGACTGAACAATTGGGATGGGGTGGCTTGTCAAAGACAATATTTTAGAAGTCCCTATATGGTAACCATAGTCATTAATTTCTTATAACCAGTGATCTGGCATTTTCTCAATTTATACAGTTTGATAGAAAAAAAAAAAATCCAACTGTCAATAGCACACCTTTTTGAAACAATAAAATGACAAACTAAACATGACAACATTTAATTCCCCCCCCACACACACACACACACACTTTCACAAATATTTTTTTAATGTTACTACCAGAAAACACACACACACACACACACAAAATGGAAAAGTTAAATTAGACTGAAGAATAAATATAATTATTCTGTACCAACATTTGGTAAATGTCAAAGAACACTACATAAAGATGGGTTTAACCAAGAAATCCAAATATCATCTGACAGTTCAAGTATTCTTCAGTAAACATTAAAAAAAAAAAAAAGTTTAAAACATAGGTTAGGAGACAAAGGTCAGGAAGTAATTCCAACAACAGTGGAAACAACTCTCAAAGACAGGAAACCAAGCAGCAATGAGAAGGGGGAAGCAGAAAGAAAAAAAATCTCCAAGACAACTTGCTATTCAATGACAAGACAAGTCAGTGAATAGTGTCACAACACTTACACAATACTGGTGTAGACTAACTTAGCTTGCCAAGTAAACCAGCTAGAGGCTAATTGCAATTAACAATCTTTAGCGCATTTAAAGACGGAAAGTAAAGACAGCGAACACACATAACACACGTTCATGTTTGTCTGACAGTCAGTTGCATATCAAGCAAATGTAAACAATACAGAGCAACAATAAGGAAATACTAATTTGAAATAACCAGCATAGCAACGCCGACAAGAAATAAACAAGAAACTGATATCAACAAATATCTTCATAAAAAGCAAAAGCAAAACTCAAAATGAATAAATAATTAAATAAGAGAACATACTCAATCAGCTTCTCTCTGACTTCAATACCACAAGTGGGAAAGGGAAGTTGAATAGACTGTTTAATAAATATTAAAAAAAAATATATATATATATACAGCTGTAAAATAATAAATATATATATCAGGAGGGAGAAGAGTACACCATTTAATAGAAGCAACCTTCTCCCTTTTTCCTGTAGCCTTTTCTCCCTGAGAAGGTCAAGGCTGTTAGGCTGACCCACTTTCCAATCTATGCCAAACAACAGTTGCCTGCTGCTAAAGATGGGATTCACATTAGCTTGTTATTGATTTCTTCCTCAGCTAAGTGTCTGCTAGTTTCTGTTTTTCATTCCAGTTTACCTTTCATCTAAGCTTGCTTGCAGGTACTAACGTTTTTTTTCTTTCCTTTTTGCTCAAATTAATTTTGCTAGATCAGACTAAGCTTATTTTGTTAGAAACAATATCAAATCCATACTACAGAAAAAAGAAGACAATTCTTTTAACAAGCAGCTTCTTTGTCTCTATATACAAAGATTTTATTTTTAAATAAGAATAACTTCAGGGGAAACACAAAGAAACAGGTTCTGGTTGAGTATTTAATTTGAACTTTTCTTCAAAGTTATCAACAATTGAATTTTTGCTATGAAGATGATAACTAGCAATTATCTTAACTATGTTTATTTATTCTACATGTAATTATTTTCAAATAAAGGTCTAATATTCACCATAATTAGCAAAAGAAATAACAGTCACCTTCATGTTAAATAATATACAAAATTATTCCATTCAGTTTTCTTTCTTTCTTTCAATTCCTTGATGCAAAATAACTATTTTTGGTAAATAATATTTTCAATAACCATTTTTTTTTATTTTGGTGCATTTTTCACACACTCTAACACCAATTCCAAGTTTCTTCCTTTTTAAAAAAAAAAAATTTAATCTTAATGTACTAGACATATTTCAAATGAATAATGCCTTCTAGAATTTTAACGCATTCACATGAACTTTCAGATTTGTTGGCCAAACAAAGAAAAAATATTAGAACTATTTGTTTTCTCTTATGAACTGAAGTCGAAGTAAAATGAAAAAAAAATAAAATAAATAAAATGATTTTTGTTTGAAAGATTTAAAAGGAACTGAAGCAATAAGAACTATGGAAAATTTAATTGGAAAAAAACAAAAAAAACAAATTCTCTCAGACTTGCGACAGAGAGAGAAATAGTTATTAGTAGCTGTTTGGCACTAGTATTATGTAGCCTAGCCTTTCAGACACATATTTCAACATGGTTAGAGCAAATGTAAAAATGAATATGCACAAGATGTTAAGAGAAAATGCGAATATTTAGATTGGTTTTTTTTTTTTGTCTTTTTTTTTTAATCAAAAATGCAGGAAATCTTGCATGTGAATTGAATATTAACAATGAGGTTAGCATTGATCTGCAGAATTAATTCAGTTGCTGCAACAGTTTTAGAACAACCATAGTTGCAGGCACTACCCACTGAAGCCAAGCAGACATTAGAGCTAAGTGCAGGATACAACAAAGCAACAAGCTGACAATAGTAGTAGTAGCAGCAACAGAAGCAATATTTGGCAATGTGCCTAATTGTTTAACAGACTTTACTTAAAGACATCACTTTTTGACTAACAAGCTTACTGTGTACAAAAAGATATGAGATAGTCTCTTGCACATTAGAAAAAGTGGCACTGACCAGAATTATTCACCAATAGATAATTATATGAACATTACAATAAACAGACACCTTCAACTGATTAAAACAATGAAGTCCCTCTCAGATAGTGCTTCTAAGTAGAGGTCAAGGAGACTAAACCTCAATAAATGTACACACACACACACACACACAAATGGTTGTTTAGAATTCTAGTACTACTACTACAATAATAATAATCCTTTCTGCTATAGGTACAAGGCCTGAAACTATGCGGGAGGAGACTAGTTGATTACATCAACCCTAGTGTTTCACTGGTACTTAATTTATCAACCCTGAAAGGATGAACGGCAAAGCTGACCTCGGTGGTATTTGAACTCAGAATGTAAAGACGAACAATAATGATTCTTTCTACAATAGACACAAGACCTGAAATTTTGGGGGAGGGGACTAGTAGATTACAGGGGACTAGTAGATTACAGTTTCACTGGTACTTAATTTATCGACCCTGAAATGATGAAAGGCAAAGTCAACCTCGACAGAATTTGAACTCAGAATGTAGTGATGGGTGAAATACTGCTAAGCATTTTGTCCAGCATGCTAACGATTCTGCCAGCTCTCCACCTTTTTATGAATAATAATAATAATAATCCTTTTTGCTAAAGGCATGAGGTCTGAAATTTTGGGGGAGGAGACTAGTCGATTACATCAATCCTCAGTACGCAACCGGTACTTAATTTATCGACCCTGAAAGGATGAAGGCAAAGTTGACCTTGATGGAATTTGGACTCAGAACATACAGATGGATGAAATACCACCAAGTGTTTTGTCCAGTGTGCTAATGATTTTGCCAGCTCTCCGCTTATGAATAATAATAATAATAATAATAATAATAATAATAATAGTAACAAATGTAGTAGAAGTAATAATGATAATACTGTTAAGTGAAGCATGAGATTTATAAAAGTATATTCTAAAAACAATAAATGTATAGGCTTATATAAAAAAATTTCAATATTATAGCTACACAACTAAGCATTAGTTATATATTTACACATATCCTCAAACTGTGTGTATATAATCCATCCATATTCATAATACAAGTCATGTAAAGGTACTCCATATTTTATATACATACATACACACACATATGCACATATACAAATGTAAATGTGTGTATATACATATCATCATTTAATGTCCATTTTCCATGCTGGCATTGGATGGATGGTTTGACAGGAGCTGGTAAGGCCAGGAACTGCACCGGGATCCATTGTTTGGCATGGTGTCTTTAGCTGGATGCCCTTCCTAATGCCAACCACTTTGAAGAGTGTACTGGGTGCTTTTTCTGTGTCACCAATACTGACAAGGTGACCAAGCAACCAGTTGGAAGCAGGGGGAGTAGTATTGAAGAGGTGGTGGCTTTGTGTTAGTTGAAAGATTAAAGGCATAGAGGAACAAGGATAGGTGCCTTCTTATAGAGTAGATAGATAGATAGATAGATAGATAGATACCCCAGTTAGAAGAGAAAGGAGAGCAAGTGAGAGAGTAAGATAAAGAGAGTGGGTGAGTAACTGAACAATAAAGCGAGCAACAGTGAGAGATGGTGGCAAAGATGTGTCAAGACATGCCCTCATCAGACGTTGGGAGCGGTGAGAATAAGTGAGGTGACATAGAGGTTCAGACCAGGTGAGTAGGAATGATGGAGGTGATGGAGTGAAATATAGCAGAGGCTCAGTAGGACAGGGATTACAGTAGATTATGTGACACCATTAAGGGTGACAGCAGAAGAGGTATTAATAATGGAGAACAACAAAAAGGTGGTGCTTGGTGGAGACAGTAGGTGGTGGAAGATAATGGGGAATGGAAGTGGTTTGCAGAGGAGTTAAATGTATATAAACAGAATTGTGTCCCTGAAAAAGCCACAGGTACTATCCTCTACTCCTTGGAATGAATAACAATTAACAAAAAACAAAAAAAAACAAAAAAGCATTGAAGTGGGGAATGTCATCACCATCATTTTAATGTCCACTTCTTTATGCTTGCATGGGTCAGGCAGAGTTTACCAAGATAGGTTTTCTGTGGCCTGATGGCTTTTCTGTTGCCAACCCTCATTTGCTTTCATTGCACAGCATTTTCTTGCAGAATACAGGAAATAAATGACACTGCTTATGCAATGTCAAGATAAGGAGATACAAACTCTCTCTCTCTCTGTCTCACACACACACACACACACACACACATTTATTTGACAGGCTTCTTTTAGTTCCATCTACCAAATCCATTCACAAGGCTTTGGTTGACTTGGGATTATTGAATAAGACTCTTGCCAAAGGTGCCATACAGTGCAGACTGAACCTGAAACCATGTAATTGGGAAAGAAATTTCTTACCACACAGCCACACATGAATGCGTTCCATAAGTGTGTGTGTGTGTATAAGCATGGATGATGTGGCAGTAAAGCAAGAAACATGCTCACCTATTGTACAGCTGTTACACAGAGCACAATATAGAGATGACATATTCTCACCATAATTAGATTGAGGTAAATTTCTTCCAATAACAAAAGGAACGATGAGAGAGAGAGAGAGAGAGAGAGAGAGAGAGAGAGAGAGAGAGAGAGAAAGAGAGAGAAAGAGAGAGAAAGAGAGAGAAAGAGAGAGAGAGATGTGAAAGCATTAAATCAGCTGAAATTTGGGAATTATTCAGCATTGAAACAAAATCCAGATTTTCCTGACAAGAGGAATTTTATGAAAAGCAACTTGGTTTAAGTGCTGATATTTTCATATAAAGACAGGGTGGTTGCAGATTTGGAATAGTAAAATATCGATATTGGTGAGAATTCTTTATGAACGAACAGAGTTCTTTGTTCTCAACTGAAATGACAATCAGTTGGATAATTATAAAGTATCCTTAAGGCAAGATTGTGACAAATATAAAAAGTTGGAGAAGAAAATAAGGTTTGGTGAACGGTGCTTAAAATTTATCAAGCCTTAAGGTTTGAAAAATTATTAAAATAAATATATAAATATATCCAGCGAGCATGTTGAAAAAATTTAGTGTCAATGCCAGGTCATGATGGAAACCGAATTCAACCCTTTAGCATTCAGATTACTCAGTCAAATGTAATGCTTGTTTATTTACATTGCTTTGAATTAATCATCATTATCTTTGAATGTCATTGTAGGGTAGGTGTGAAAAGCCAGATTTGACCAGTTCAAATACCAATGCATATGGGTTTGATGTCATGTAGGCCAGTGTTTTCTACAATAGCCCAGGCCAAGCAAGGCTTTGAGAGTGGATTTGATAGACAGAAACTGAAAGAAGCCTACCATGTATATATGTGTGTCTGCCTTCTTGTCTTGATGTTGTGTAAAGATAGTGTATTGTCAAGTAAGCAGTTGTCATCCATTTCCAATCTTCCATGAAAACATGTCTGTACTTGGAAACAAGGAAGGGCAATTGACTAGAAAGTCTGACTCATGCAAGCATATAAAACCGGATGTTAAAATGACGACGATGACACACACACATGCAACTATGAATGCACTCACACACAGGCATGGCTGTGTGGCTCTGAAATGCACTTCACAGTCATAAGTTTTCTACCATCATGACATCTTTGTAAAGGATGACATCAAATCTGTTCATATTCATCTCTCTCTCTCTCTTTCCCCACTCCAAGTCTCATTATTGACATCCATCACTCCCTCTCTCACCACTACACATTCCTTCTATCTTTCTTTCTCAACATTACCCATCTTTATCACTATCTATCACTTATTGTTGACATATATCTCTCACTTCCGGTACCTGTCTTTCTCCATTACGCTCCCTTCCACCAACATGCTGTTCATGTTAGTCTAATCTCCTTGCCAACAGTCCCTCATTCTTTCTCCATCTTCTATCACTTCCCATTGCTATCACTGTTTTTTCCATCATATTCTCTTTCTTCTTTCAACTTCTCTGCCATCATTCTTTCTTCAATTCATCCCCTCAGTCAGGTTGCTTTGAATGAATTGACACAATGGAGAACAAAAAGAGAGGTTGTCTTAACAGGCAGCATGACAAAAATCTTCTCTACATCTGTTGTCACAATAAAATGTACCCACTACACTCAGCAAAGTGGCTGCAGTTAGAAAGGGCAGCCAGCCATAGAAACCATGTTAAATATGGAACATGTGAGTGAAATGCAGTTCCTGACTCATCTAGCAGGGAAAATAATGAAGTAAGAATATTCCAATATTTAACTAAAAATGTGAATAGCATTTACAATTGAATAGAAAACAAATTGCAGGAGCAATTGACTTAGCAAAGATCTCGATAGAGTTAAAAAAATAACTTGTGAATTATATAAGGTGAAAATCCCTTGCTAACCTCAATCATTTAAAATGCTTTTCCTTTCTCATACAACATTTCAAACATGCAATTATATTTGTAACTACCAATCTTACTCTCTCTCTCTCTCACACACACACTTAGATTCAGTTATAATTAATAAGATTATAAAAATAATCCACAATCTGTTAGCTCATACTTCAAGATGAAAAAAAAAAAAAAAAAAAAACCTTTTCACATGTCATTATTTTCATCAAACTTGTATGTTGTTTACTTACTAAAGTGTAAGCTACCATAAAATAACTTTTGTACACAATCATCTAATATAAGCCCAAGAAATTCTATTGAATTATTTTCAAATTATCAAAAATCCTATGTGATTTATAAATGAAGAAAGAAAAGAAATCACATTTCTGAAACAAATCTTAATAACCCATTCTATTACATGATTACATCTTGTAAGAGAGAATGGAATATGGAATTAGAATATGTTTTTGTTCACCATCTAACAGCAAGAAAATACTATAAAAAGCAACATAGAACACTGAATAAATTAGCATAGGATAAAACAACTTAAATTTCTTAGCTTCAGTATCCTTACTTGTTTACTATTGAAAACTGAACAATAGATGAAATAATGTAATTGTAGATCAGGATGAGATAAAGCAATTATTTCAATAAGAAAACCCGGTAATTAAAAAATGTGTGATATATATATACCATTACTGGCTTGCGTTTGCTTCAGTCACAGCTAACATGTTTTCAAGACAAGCAGGACAATAAAATTTAACTATGAAAAAAGTAAATTTAGTAGTTTTCTTCTTTTTCATGCAAATCATAATTTGACAATGCACAGTAGTAATCTGAGGCATATTTTGATATATTTATTTGATCATAACTTTAGCAGTCTGAATCGGTTAAGAAATGTGATAAAGAAACTTTTTGTTGGCAATTTCTAACACATTTCTATAGCCAGAATCATTGAGATTTTGATTACTGAAAAGCATTGAAAATGCTCCAAAGAGGTACAAAGCTAGTAATTTTGATGGGAGGGGGAGTAGTCAATTACATCTTCCCCAATGCTTGGCTGTCACTGTATGTTCTAGCAGACAACTCAAATTTTTTTCAGACCAAAATTTACAGCCATAAAAAGTTGACTTATATACCAAGATAACTTTGGAGGACCAAAAATTTCATGTGAAATGCAGCAGGATTTGGAAAAACAGAGATGATGCTTGACTGTTAATATTACATTTTTACATTACATATTACATCAACTTGTATACTGGAAAATTATTATTTTATTTTAACAACCCTGAAAGAATGAATGGTAAAGTTAACCTCAGCAGGATTTGAACTGAGAACACAAAGAGCTAAAAAAAAAAAAAATACAAGGCATTTTTCAGACATACTAACAGTTTTGACAAGTTTCCACCTGAATTTCTTCAAATCATAATAAATGCTAAATGAGTTATATAATTAGAAACAATAGCATAAATGACTAACTATATTATTGCATATAATTTATTTCACACACAGAGTTTAAACTCTAAGGGTTGACTTGGCCCTTCCTCTCTCAATGGTTGATGAAATAAATACCAGTAATGTATTAGAACCAATGTAATTAACCGTATCTCCTTTACAGAATTTGGGCTTGTGGGAGGAAAAGAAATATAAGTTTATCTTTGTGATTCCCAAAAGGAGTTCATATGAACAGTTGGAGGAGTTTGATATGCATTTCTAATATTGTGATGTTTGTACTTTGAAAATTTAGCATAATTTTTTTTCTCTCCCAACGCCACACCAAATTTGAACTACATTACTGTTTGGGTGGGAGTTAAAATATGCAGTGTGGATTTTATTGGTAAGAAGTGGTAAGAAGTTTACTTCCTAACTCATGGTACCTTGGGCAAAGCCTTGTGACAGGATTTGGTAAACAAAAACTGACAGAAGCTTATTGTGTGTGTGTGCGTGTGTGTGTCTCCCACCACCACCTGACAACTGGTGTTGATGTGTTTATGACTCCGTAACTTAGCAGGTTGGCTAAAGAGACTGATAGAATAAGTACCAAGCTTAAAAATATAAGTAGTACAGTCGATTTGTTTGACAAAGCCCTTCAAGGCAGTACCCTGGCATGGACAGCAGTCCAACGACTGAAACAAAAAAAGATACGAGATATATATATATATTCCTGCAATGCAGCAAGATCTGGCTGAGAGGGACACTACACTTACACCATTCTCTTTTTCTTTTCTTTTACTTTACTCAAAACACTATTATCAATTTACTTTGTATCACACTTGAGACGAAACAAAATAATTAAAAAGTGCTCCTGCTGACGGTTACGAGCGTATTATACATGATTACACTTGGTGTACTGTTTATCCCAGTTAGTATGGATGAGTCTACTTCAAGACACTCTTTCATGATGTCAAAAGACAAAAATCATTTCATCTGTTTTTGAACAGTGAATGCAGAAGTATGTTACAAGTAAGGCCTATTTCAAAATGATGCTCAGTGGGAAGCAACAAAGATGAAAACATCTGTTTTACGCAGTATCCTTCAAAGTTGTGTAACACCTCAGTAGTTCTAATGAAAATATGTGAACTGTCATTTCCCAATTATCTGAGACTACAACTTAGAAGATTACAAGTGTCAAGTGCAGCAACATAACCTAGAGATTGTCCTTAATAGCACTGAGAACCATGTTGAAGATAACACTAAAATGAGTGACAAAGTTTTAGGGTTTGTCAGGACATGAACTGCCTAGCTTAAGAGTAACTGGTCTCAAGGGAACCATCACCAACCGAGGTTTAATATGAGCTCTGTCATGATATTAATTCTTTCACTCAATTTATGGCTGAAAGTGACCCTAAGCTACTCAATGATCAAAAAAGAAACTTGAACATAATCCATGACTATATATGGGGGAGAAAAGACTGAATATTTTTTCTTGATACATCTGGAGGGACAAAAAAAAAAAAAAAATACTGATACAACTACTACTAGCTGAAGTAAGGCAACATGGGAAAATTGCTGTAGCAGTTGCATGTTCAGGTACTTCTCCCCATCTACTGCCAAGAGACAAAGAGTTTACAGTGCATTTAAATTACCATTGATCTATACCAATAATGATACTGCAATCTGAGACATCTGCATAGAAACAGGAGCAGGAAAAGTATTAAAACGGTATTTGATGATAATTTGCAATGAATGCAGAATGTCCTGTAATGGTGATTCTGAGTTTCTGGTTTGAACTTTTAGGGATATCAAGTGAACAAATTTTCCTTTCAACATTGTAACAGCAATCTTAGCATGAGGCTTTCATCAACCACTTTCAGTAATTCAAACGTATTACAAAGGTAATACCTGAATTAAATCAGAAGCTGCTTGAAATCACATTTTCAGTGAGTGGCATGCTAAGAAGCAAACTGGAAACTGAATAGATAAGTTATGATAGTTTAAACCTACTCAGTAGTTGAGTGGAGATGATTTGGTCTACAAATAGACAGCGTTTTTAAATCCCAAAGAAACTGAACAACCCCAGTGGTTTCTCAGCAGCCTGGAGCTACTTGGTATACCAAATCACAGACATACTGAAAAAGGATCTCCAATTATTCTTTTCAATTTGTGCAATAGCAGAGAACTGGTAGTTAACCAACTAATGTCACATCTCATCAAAACAATACTGATATAGCACTGAGAAATGTCTTTATCCCAAGAATTCCAATCATTTCTTGTAACATCCTTCCTTTTGAGTTTAAAAAGATGCGCTTCCCAGTTCAATATATATTTTGCTATATGCATCAATAAATCCCAGGGGCAAATATTAAAGCTAGTTGGATTGCAGCTGGAGGATCCTAGCTTCTCCCTTGGTTAATTGTATGGCACTACATCACATAAGTGACCTGATTGTGTATGAGTAAGAGCACTACAATTGAGTAAGAACACTACAACTGAAAATGTGACCAACAAAACATAGACTATAATTATTTACCACTTTACCACAAAAAAGGTCACTTCATCTAAAAAAAAAAAATAAAAATAAAAAACCCATCAAGTTACAGGACATAGTTATTTATAGTAGTTGTACCATTTATAAAGTGGTCACTAAGAAGAACATTTTAAAAATAAACACTATGCTAAAGTGAAAACAAAGCTAACAATGTTATGAAAGTATCAGAGCAATAAGTGACCTACCATCATAAATATATAAGAGGCTTTATAGAATTTCAACAAACAACACTAACAGAATTGTATGAATCAGTTAAATTAGCCACTACTATGATTACCTTAAACATCCTCTTATACTGAATCTAAATCATTAACAAAAATACCAAACTGTATTTCCTTGTGCTTCCAAAAACATAATTTTAAGAAATGTAAACATAGAATAAACGAGAATAAACTGTATGTGTGTGTGTGTGCATGTTTATTATTTTTATCTTTCAAACACTAGGTTGAACTCCACTGAATGTAAGAATGGAAGTGAAGGGAAAAGATTGAGAAGGAGTGCCTGTCTAGTGCTGTTGGTAATTCAGGGAAGGTAATAAGTAGAGGAAAAGTATGAGAATTAACAAGAGAGATTAATATAAAATTAGGAAGATGTAACACAAGAAATCCACAGCTGCTGAATGCCAACATGAAAACCTGCAAGCCTAAAGAATTGGACTGAATCATAGCACTTAGTGCCATTCTAAAACACAATCTGCCCAGGAGGCCAGTTTGATGACTCAGAATTGATAAACTACCTTAAAAAAGGATTTGATATAAAGTTGAGTCATTGAAAAAAAAAGTGTGCACAGGAAGGATCATGATTTTAGGAATGTTGAGATTTGAAAGTCTAAATGCTTAATAAGTATGTGGTTGGATATATTGAATAATGTAATACAAAGCAAGATTAATTTCAATGTTTTCCACAGAAATATGAACAAGACCAAAAGCAGAGTTCTTTCATAGCACATCAAACCTCATTCTGAAGATATTGCTAGCAACTGTCAGTAAAAAAAACAAAAAACAAAATATTAATTCTGCAGCAGAATAACTATAGCAAGAGCTACATGTCAAGTGTAAACTGAAGAAATTGATTAGAATTGTTGGACAGAAAATCTCTTTACTTGAAAAAACCATCTGTCTTACTTGTGCTATCGTGGTAAGATCAATGAAAAAAAAAAGTTTTCATTAAAGATGGATGATAAATGGAGAAAAATGATAAATTTCTAAAACAATGAAAGTACTGATCACTTTTAGGATACAAGTTACAAGCTTGTGTACTAAATTCAAACAGCAGAACAAAGTTATTTTATATGTTTCCAATATTAATTTATTAAAAAAGTTAGTGAGCTGGCAGAGTCGTTAGCAGGTGGGCAAAATGCTTAGTGGCTTTGTTCTATTCTAAGCTTAAATTTTGCATAAATTTTAAAGAAGAAAAAAAAAAGCTGAGTATAAAGTAAAATGCTTAAAAGGTCTTAAAATATTTTCAAAAATTATTTAATTGCAAATATTCATTAGTTATGAAGGAACATAAACAGATTCCAAAGCAAAAAATACTTTTCATATAAAAATGTTCCAAAAGTTAGTGCTATAGACCAGTGGTTCCCAAAATGGGCAGTATTGCCCTTCTGGGGTAGGGATGTTGTGAAGAAAAGTGGGGGTGATAATGGAGTAGCTAAAAGGGAATGATGGTTGTAAAAATAAAATAATGGGTTAATTAGGTTATGTTTTATTTGTGAAATACAATTGTTTTGAATTTGTTGTAGAAAGTGGTCTGTGTTTGTGGTTGGGGCTCCAGGAATGTGGCCTGGGTACCAAGAGGGAGGCAGCCCCCAAAAGTTTGGGAACCAATGCTATAAATCATGAAAACTAAATACTTAGTCAAAAACATAGTAAATATATTGAAGTAACTCATGACATTTTTTTTTAAAGTGAAAAAGGAAACATGGATAATATAAAATGCCCTTCCTAATGTCAACAACTTTACAGTGTACTGGGTGCGTTTTACATGGCACCAGCATTATAATTTTACTTATCTCTATACAGGTCTTAGATTTTCCTATTGATAATCAGTCAACTGACACCTCTTACTTTTAATGAATTCATATTCTGGCATTAAAAGATTAAAAAAATTCTTTGTCCAAATGTAGGCTTAAATATATTTAAAGGAAGATCTGGCTGGTGTTATTCAAGAAATGTTGCACAAGGGAATCCAAAGTTCCAGTCTTTCATGATATTATAGTGCTTTTAATTAAAACTACTAATAGATATTTTTGAGGCAACAAACAGAGCTAGCAGTAAAATTGTCATTTATTTCTATAATACAAGTTATTGCAAAACTAAGAAGTGATCAACTATAACTACTAAGCTAAGAGAATTTGGATTATCACATTATTAGTTTTGACTACCAAAATTTGTCCTGGTGTTTTCAATTCCTTAGAGAATGGACAAGCACTTGGAAAAAAAAACATTCATGAAATATTAGCAAGGTTTAATGAATATTAGCAAAAAGAATGTTGAATAGAAACATTAGATTTTGAGCATATTCCTGTAATTACTAAAAAGGAAAGAAAACGACTAGTCGTTATAATTGAGATATTGTTGTCATAAAAATAATTTGTTGAAAGAAAACAATAATCTATGATAAAATATAAATACAAAGAGCTTTTTTTTTTTTGACATTACACATTGTAATTCATTGGAAATATATTGTAACTCTCCCTCTGTGTTGAATGTAAAGAAAATCTACAAAAATATCACCTTTGCAAGAAATTTACAAAATCATCTTCACAAGAAAAATAGGAAAATCAGTTTTCCTAAGCTGATGTCAGAAGAACCAAATAATTATAATTAAAAACCTATTTAATTGATCCCAACATTAAATGTTTGGGAATGATTATATTCTATAAACATTTTAGGTATCTACTCTGTCTAATCTGGAAGTTTCTGACAATAAAATGCAAAAAAAAAACGTTCATATTAAAAGAACAGCAGAGGTGAAAAATCAATAGAAGCAATTTCTTTTTTCAGCCCTCTTCATTAACCATAGAGTTCAATGTATCTGTATTAATGAGTTCCCAATTGCCTCATGTGAGAATAATATACTTTTATTTGGTTAGATAAAGTTAATAGGTTGATCAGTGTCACAATCCAAAACACTGACATTATTTTATTTCAGTCTCATTATCTCCTACCAAACTATGTATATAATATATCTTCCATCTTCTCTCTTGTTGTCATTGGTTAGACAGGTCTACTAGCCAGCTCTCTTTAAATGACAGCCATCATGTATACACATAAACACCACCGTTACCGTTCAACCTAGTCACAAGACAGAAATCTTTTTCATTGCAGTGGATGTCATTATATTATATTGATTTTAACCAGATTGGAACAGAGGATTTACATGGAAGTAGTCTTCCATGTGTCAATCTTACTGAAGTGCTACAAGGACTGTTATAACAAATCCAAAGACTTCTTTCTCTTAGTTGAACAGGAAATCAATTGTTGTAATTTAATTTTCTTAAGACACTTAAGATCAACATTCCATTAATATGTCTACAACACAGGACATTAATAATTTAAATTATTAAAGCTTAAGTTGTAATATTCAAACCAAAATAAAAAAAGATTACTAATTTTAGACAACTAATGATAACAACACTTAAAACAAAAAAAAAAAATTGTATTGCAAAATTCAAAAGCAACAGAATCAAGACATTTCATGTTATCAAGTATAGAAGAGTACAACCATGCATACTAATAATTATAGTCCTATAAATATTCTCTTTCTTGAAGCTTTATCTTATTTTAAGAGGGAATGAATGATAGTGGTGTACATGAAACTGATGATTAGATTTCAACCGATTTATTTTATTTTTTTTTCTAGATAATATTATTCAGTAAATAAATATTGGTATGATATAAAAAATTTAAATAGAGTAGAAATTCCTTCCTTCAGAAACGTTGCTATGGCAGTTCTCAAGAATCTGAATATACCACGCCATATTTTAACTACTTGTTATGCCTGAAGATCTCCATAAAATCTAAAACACTCATTTAAAATTTCAGACAGAAATCTAATGAAGAATATCTGCCTGAGAGATGCTTTCAAATCAAAGTGATTTTTGGAATAAATTTACTTCACGTCAATGAAATAAACATGTAGAAGAAAAATTGTCGATACAACCGAGATCACACCATCCTTGTTGAGAATAATGTAATGTACAGTGCACACCTTCAACTTTAATTAACAACAACAACAAAAATAAAACTATTAATACTACTACCACTAGTAATAATAATAAACAACAATTTACAATTTTTCTAATTAATCCAATAACTTAAAGTATTGCAATAAAATAACAGAAACAATATTCTTGTATGAAATTTAGAAAAATCACCCAACATTTTTTCTTTCTGAATTTTCTTTTTGAAAAATATGTCAAATGGAATGCAAGCAATATATTGTGTATTTGCAGGCTCTCGTGATATGATATACAAACTTTCTCCCCTGTATTCTTTCGATATTTTTTTTGCCTTGATATTCTTAAGATAAAACAAATTTTGTAGTAAAATTTTATCTATACACAAAATACTAATCACTGCTATATTGCTTGATCTTCAAAATCTAAATCATAATATTTCTTCCATTCTTGGTATGTTATTATGCATTTAAAGTGAAGAAAAAACGAAAAGCTTTGAAAGCTACAATGATTATATTGCATCTGAACATGAAAATGAACATCTTCATTTTTCACCTCCTACAAAAATGTATTGCTGAACAATTTTTTCTACAAGAAACTACATAAATGTAGGCAAGTCTGACTGAAACACATTTTTGCTCAACAAAACCAGTAAGTCAAGATTTAAGAATTATTAAACACTGTCAAGTATGATATTTAGATTTTCTATACAATTCTTAAGAATTTTTGCAGTCTCAATAGCATTTTTATGAAGTGTCACTAGAGAATGAATTTTGTGGATAGTGTACTACACCATTGTAGGAAAACATAAATAAAAGATGATATTCCACCCCTAAAAAGAAGAAAGCCATGATTAAAAACAAGCTAAATCTAAATAAAACAGTGCAAGAGAATTAATGAATAGCAATTATAAGATTGTTGTACGTGTTGTTAGCACTCCGTCGCTTACGACGTCGAGGGTTCCAGTTGATCCGATCAACGGAACAGCTTGCTTGTGAAATTAACGTGCAAGTGGCTGAGCATTCCACAGACACGTGTACCCTTAACGTAGTTCTCGGGGATATTCAGCGTGACACAGTGTGACAAGGCTGACCCTTTGAATTACAGGCACAACAGAAACAGGAAGTAAGAGTGAGAGAAAGTTGTGGTGGAAGAGTACAGCAGGGTTCGCCACCATCCCCTGCCGGAGCCTCGTGGAGCTTCAGGTGTTTTCGCTCAATAAACACTCACAACGCCCGGTCTGGGAATCGAAACAGTGATCCTATGACCGCGAGTCCGCTGCCCTAACCACTGGGCCATTGCACCTCCACTGTTGTATGTATCAAAGGACAGATTACTGCTAAACAGTTCTGACTTAACTATACGTGTTCTATGTGAATGGTATTCCAATATCATTAAGTTATGTTTTCATCCTCTATGCTTTGCTGGTCTTAATAAGATCAAAACATATCCAAAGTTTCCATAGACTAGATGCAAATATTACTCCTCATTTTAATGCTTCTTTCTCCTCACTACATGCATAATTCTAATCTTAACCGAGATTTCAGAGTTATTGTCCCTATCTATTTTGATCAGATTTAAACACTGAAGTAATATTTTCCCCTCCTCATTGCAGAGAAAACCAGATTAACTAAAACTTTTGATTTGTACACTACATTAATCCTTTAGCATTTAAACCAGCTATAACTGGTCAAAATATTCTATCTGCTGACCAGATTTGGCCTCTCACACTAACCTTACAAAGTCATTCTAAAAATAAGCAATCACATCATTGAAATGTGAAAGCTATGAGATAATGCATGATGAATTCAATGTGAAAAAAATTAAGCATTACATTTAACAGAGTAATCTAAATGCTAAAGGGTTAATTATGCTAACAGTGACTTAGCTATATCTAAGTCCAAAACTTGCAACTGATATTAACTATTTTCACTGCATTCTAAAAGTTTAGCACCAGCCTCAGTCTAAACTGAAAATAAAAAGCACCCCCAACTCATGATCCATGGGAAATTTAAAGGAAAAAATATAAGCCAGACCAAATACTTAAACAAGCAACAAATACAAATAACTATTTTTGCACCTCATTCATGATATCTTTTATCTTCTTTTACCTGTTTGTCATTAGACTCTGGCCATACTAGGGCACTGCCGTCAAGAATTTTTAGTCAAATGAATCGACCCCAGTACTTATTTTAAGTCTCTCTCTCTTTCACTTGTTTCAGGCATTTGACTGCGGCCATGCTGGAGCACCGCCTTTAGTCGAGCAAATCAACTCCGGGACTTATTCTTTGTAAGCCTAGTACTTATTCTATCGGTCTCTTTTTGCCGAACCGCTAAGTTATGGGGACGTAAACACTCCAGCATCGGTTGTAAAGCGATGGTGGGGGGACAAACACAGATACACAAACATATACATACATATATATATATATATATATATATATATATATATACATACATACATACATACATACATATATACGATGGGCTTCTTTCAGTTTCTGTCTACCAAATCCACTCACAAGGCTTTGGTCGGCCTGAGGCTATAGTAGAAGACACTTGCCCAAGGTGCCACGCAGTAGGAATGAACCTGGAACCATGTGATTGGTAAGCAAGCTACTTACCACACAGCCACTCCTGCGCCTGATCAAAAATGATCAATTCTATTGATCATTTTTGCCAAACTGCTAAGTTGTGGGTATGTAAACAAACCAATACCAGTTGTCAAGTGGCAGTGGGGGACCAACTCAAAGACACAAACACAGACATATACCAACACCTTCCTTCTACTAAATTCATTCACAAGGCATTGGTCAAGCCAGAGCTTTAGCAAAAGACATTTGCTGAAGATGTTAAAAGTGAGGCTAAACCCAAAACCATATTGTCATAAAGTGAGCTTTTTAACCACAGCTATGCCTACATTTGAGCAAAATACTTGAATAATAACACAAAGATTTGATATGAATGAATTTAATATCAAAACATTTCTAGAAAATATATACACTAATTACCTTCAAAACAACAAAAATTTGAACCTCAAAACCCGACTTGTACTTGTATTTTATAAGTAGTGCCCTGAAGTGGTTCAATTGAATATCAAGTAGCTCCAGGGAGAAATGCATTTCTCTAGTAGTAAAATGACCTTACAAAATGTGAAAACACTTCACTTCATTAGAACATTAGAAACTGACACCCTGAACCATCATAAAAACTCTTTCAGTGAAGGAAAATTAAAACAGCAGTTACTAATCATGTTGCCAGAGTGTTCAACAACTTGAGAAGAAGCAGGCGGCATGATTCTTCAAAAAACTTTATATAGCCAAAACATTTTCTTCTTTAAAATGAAGAAGCTGCATATTTAAATGTTTTCTGCAATGAACCTAAATGGCATCATCATATGCACAAAAAAATGGCATTTAATGAGAACATCTTCTTTAATGACAGCAATTACGATGATGAAATGTATTGATGAATGCATTCAAAAATAATTGTGCCTTATTAGTTGAGTAGCTTTCTCATTTCTTTAACTAAATCTTCAATTACATCTTTTTTTTTTAATCTTTTAGTTGTTTTAATCATTGGACTAAGGCCATACTGGGGCACCACTCTGAAAGGTTTAAGTTGAACAAATCAACCCCAGTACATATATTTTAAAGTCCAATACTTATTTTATTGATCTTATTTACTGAACAGCTAAGTTACAGGGACACACAAACAAGACAGCATCGCTTGTCAAGCAGTGGAGGGACAGACAGAAAGACACACACACTATATATATATATATATATATATATATATATATATATATATATATACATACATACACACACACAATGGACTTCTTTCAGTTTCCATCTATCAAATTCACTCACAAGATCAGTACAGAGCTATAGAAGACATTTGCTCAAGGTCCTGCACAGTGGAACAGAACTCAAAACTACGTGGTTGGGAAGCAAGTTTCTTACCCACAGCCAAACCTGCACCTATATTTGATAAAAATAAATTAGTTTTCCATTTTGTCGTGGTCATCAAAATGAAAAAAAACAAAAAAGGTTTATCAATTATGATAAGGCAGAAGAAAAAGAAAAACTGGCATAAATTTTAAATTAAATTTATTGGTAGTTAAATCCTAATATTCACAAATGGATTTCTGACAGACAGGTACAAGGTTTCTAACTAAATTAATATAATGAATCTACACCCTTCACAGAGTAATCTTCTGAAATAAACATCTGAATAACAAATCCGTATAAATAGAAAGTGTTTTTAAATTACAAGATTAAAATACGCAACTGCACAGCCGGTATGTGGATTAAATATGATAAGTCAAGAATTGAAAAAAAGAATATATATTTTTTAAAAAAACAATATGTAGAAAAAGAAAATTAATATATTAAATTTAATATGCCTTAGAACAGTTTATGTTTTAGAAAATTACCTTCATAGGTCTAAACCTCATTATATTACATGCAAATCATCCCCGAGAAAAGTTTATGAAATGCAATACACCTGCATAACCTATAATAACATTGGATTAGAGGGAAGCATTATTTAGAAAATATTATGGGTACTTAAACATGTAACATTTAATAGTTGCAAACACTTAATTCAAATGTCAGACGCAGATACACACGTTCAGTCAAGATATTCTAGCCAACTCTAAATCAAGATAGTTCTTCAACTTTTCATGAAAGAAAAAAAAAAGTAATAAAACATTCCCTTTTAGTAGAAGAATTTTAAAAAAATAAAAAATGCAGCAGGTTTCTTATAGAAGCCAAAGTAAACATGAAATGAGGTAAGATAAGATAACTTGATGGGATGACTAAGAACAGAAGAAGGTAAAGAATGCTGAATCCACAGACACTAATTCTTGCAAACACAGGTTGATAATGGTAGTGATGATGGTGCAGATGGTGATTCTGATAATGCTAATGGTGGTGGTAGAGATGGCAATAATGATGGTGGTGGTGGTGTTGATTTTGATAACGAGGTTAGTACTGGTGCTAATAATCACTAAAATAGATTTCATTTTAACACTAATGATTACTTAAGTTTAACAAGACCAGGGAAAAAAAAACAAAAACAAGATAAGGAAAATAGAAATTCCATTTCTATCTTTCTCTGTAGATGACTGCTCAGAGGCCATAGTTTGTAAAACATTTTAAAATACAAATGAAGCAGACAAATATATATAAAAGAGATTTAAAATGAAAATGAAATAATTTCAAAATAACTTGAAAAAAAGAAATAAAAAATGAAGACCTAAATGAAACATAAAACAATGTACATCAAAAACATAGTCATTATATTTTACGAGAATAATTTCCAGGTAAATATTGAACTCCGATTATTGATTTTTGGTAAAAGAAAAATAAATATTCTATATAATTCATTTTGTTTTATACTGAAGGATGATGGGTAGTAATTGCAACTTTTGTCTGTTGGTATCTCGAGAAAGAGAGGTCAATAAACTCAGCTCTGATATATTTAGGTCAATAATTTGCATAGTTTTTCTGTTAGTTGTGTACATTTTACTAATAAGCTTAAAATCAAAAGAGGCTTACAGAAGATACAAAGGAAAAATCAACAGATTACTTAGATTAAAAAAAAAAAAAATCAATTTGACTGGTTAATGCTAAAATGTTGAAAAAGATAATTTCACATATAATGATATAAATATAGGCAACCCCTGTCCTCACCCCATAAATGGACACTAATTATTAAATGCACACAAGCCAAATAATTTTTATTGAATAAATTTCTTTAATGACAAGTTAGTTAAAGGCTCCGTAATGTCTATGTTACAGGGAAACTGAGAATTCATGAAAATAAAGCAAGTAGTAGTTCTTAATAAGAACCATGATTTTTCATTCTTTATCATCTCAAAGCAAAAACTATTGATGACTACTTTAGATTTTCCTAGCACATGAAATTTTAGTCTGCCCTTTTATATTCCATGTAAAATATTTTCTTCCTTTGGATCTTAGTTATATAATGTGTTAAAGAAATTCAATCCAAATATATAAGTATATCAAACATTATTAAGTAACTAACAATTGATACTTAGACTACAAATAATGAGTGAAATGAGACAGCTTACATTTTTTTTTTTTATTCAATAAAAGATGATTTTTTTTTTTAATGATTTTTTTCGCAACAAGCTTCAGATATCTGGCATAGCAGAAAACAATGCTAAAAATAAAGAAACATGTCAGAATGTCTAGAGCTTGGGTGAATAATTGCAGAAATCAATGAAAGAGAAAAGAAAATAGTTCTCAGTGATGCAAGCTGTAGTATAGCTGTTTAGTTGGTTGAAACTATTCTAGCTCTGGCTTTGATGCAATATATATTAACCCTTTTGATGCCAGTCCATCTAAGACCTAAGCTCAAGTGCAGGAGATGCAAGTGCATCCCCTAACATTGTTTGGAGGCAATGAAAACACTTTGAACATTTGGGGTTAGACCTGGGTTTGCACCCACTAAGCAGATTTTGTTCTCACACTTATGCCTGACACTATCCCCAGTTCAGTGACAAAAATATCTTGTTTTAATGTGAACTAAATAAGAACCGTACATGAAAATTTCAGGTTAACTCAAGTTTTAAACACCAACTTAATAATGACCAAGTTATTTTACTAAATTCCTCAGCATTTTCAAAGTGATTATTTGGAACAAAGTGAGTGTGTTTCCACAGAAAAACAGCAACTAAAAGGTTGAATATAATTAGTCATTAGACATCTTTGATGAGCTTTGAACATATCTAGGACATTATCAAGTAGTAACCTAACAGCATAATGTGGTCTAAATTTTAAAGTAATATGGTTTTGGTACACATTAAGCTATGAAACTAAACAAGGTATCTGGATATATGAGTCCAAACTAATAGCCATCCAAACTTCAAATACAGCATGCTAATTATGATCAAACTTGCTATTCACTTAATTTTATGCATTAACACTTTTGAGATTGCTCCTGTTTCTATGATACAAACTTCATGTTTCAATGTTGTCTAAATTAGAACCTTCTGTCAAAATTTCATGTTAATTTATGTTCTAAACATTAGCTCAATAATGACCAAATTATTTTAATAAATTCTCCATTATTTTCAAAATTAATTCAAACAAAGATAGTGCATTTCAACAAAAATAGGGTAATGTAAGGGTTAATGAAGGACTCTTTGCATTGTAACTCATGGGCCAAACACTTGAGAAGGTAACTATTTTGGAAAAAGATATTTCATCTGCTAACAGATGTACCTGTATGGGTAGTTACTGAAATAAAGACTGCAAACAAAAACACCTTAAACTGAACAATTTAATAAAGTTCATAAATTTAATAAGCAATATCAGTCATACAGCTAACAATCACGAATGAAGGACATCTGCAATAACTTGTTTCAAATTTTAGCACAAGGACAGTAATTCTAGGGGGAAGAGATTAGTCAATTACATTGACCCCTATTATTTGAATGGTATTTTATTTTATAAACCCCACCAAAAGGATGAAAGGCAAAGTTGACCTTGCCAGAATTTGAATTTAGAATTCAGGAAGAAACACTGCTCAGCATTTTGTCTGCTGTGCTAACACTTCTGCTAGTTTGCTACCTGAATAATAATAATAATAATAATAATAATAATAATAATTTTGCCACAAGGGCAGCAACTTAGAGGGAGGGGATGAGTCAATTACATTGACCCCAGTGTTCAAAGGATGAAATGTAACGTCAACCTCGGCAGAATTTGAACTCAAAACATAGCAATGGGCGAAATACCGTTAAGCATTTCATCCAGTGTGCTAACGAATCTGCCAGCTTGCTGTCTTAATAATGATAATAATAATTTCAAATTTTGGCCAAGGCCAGCAATTTCTGGGTAAGAGAAGTTGATTAGATCAAACCCCAGCGTTTTACTGACCCTGAAAGGATGAAAACCGAAGTCAATCTCAGCAAAATTTGAACTCAGAAAAATGAAGATAATAATAATAATAATAATAAAAATCAGATATCTTAAAATAGAACCAAAACCAACAGACTGGATAATGCTAGCAGTAAAGAGGGTTTATCTTAGCAGTGATAAAATAAGATGGAATTGAGATGGCCGGCACATTTCGCCATTTTATTTAACAAGGCTAATGAATGATATTAGATGCAATTTTCCCAGTAGAAAGGGTATTGTATAATTATACTCCGATTCAATTGCCCTATATCAAGCCTTTGACAGAATTCGATGAAGCTTGAAGATAAGGTATAATAGGCTTATGAAGACTAGCAAGTTAAAGTATGAAAATGCTGTTTGTAGAATTAAGACTAGCAATATTTTTAATGAATATTCATTAAAGTTCTGCTCTGATAAGTGCACTTAGAATTTCCTGTATGTTGGTAATTGCAAAATCAATAAAAACTGAAGTTGTTAGAAATCCAGTAGTTGAATGAAAGAAATTGAGCGTGAATGATGAAAAATAAACTGTCAGTCAGTGGTTGGAGGCTACACAAATCAATTGTAATTTTAAAAGAATGATTTTGGAACAGGGACACAAATTTTGGAAGAAGGCAGCCAGTTAAATCAGCCAAAAAAGACAACTAGCTCAGTCGCCACAGATAGGATATAAATCTAGACTGTAAAATGATGCAACATCGCAAGGCATTTTTTTTGTCTGATGCTTTAAAGATACTACTATCTACTACAGTTTAGACAATGCATCTTAGTGTCATCAATTTCAAATTTTGGCACAAGGCCAGAAATTTTGGGGAAGGAACTAAGTCGATTAGATTGACCCCAGTGTTCAGCTGGTACTTATTTTATCGATTCTGAAAGGATGAAGGGCAAATTCAACCTCAGGACATAAAGACAGAGAAAATGCCAGTAAGCATTTTGCCTGGCGTGCTAACAATTCTGCCAGTTCGGTACCCTTCTCTTAGTATAATATTAGATACAAGTTATCACAAAAGCAACTAAGCATCTGTATATTTTAGATTTCTGAAGCTTTAGAGCAACGAAAATTCATACTGATAATGAAAGAACTGAAAATGTTGAGGACTAACATAAGCATGATATACTTATGGTAAACAATTGTGGTCAGTGAAAACAATTATGTTAACTTTGGAGATGTAGCATGAATAGGAAAGACAGGCAGAATTCAAGAAGAGATGTATGAAATTTCAACTTCACAACAAGTAGAAACACTTAAAAACTACTCCAGGAAATCAATGCAGCAAAAAGTTATCAATTTGAAAATGAACTTAAATTATACTACTAAAAGTTGCAACTATTTTTAATGCTCTAACACTTCATTTCCATTTTTTTAAAAACTGCATCATACACAAATATATATATATATATATAAATAAATATATATATATATATATATCAACCTTTGCTTGCTATCTTGAAGCAATACAGAAACTTTCAAAAAATTAAAGTATAAGGTGCAAAATCAATTAATTTTTCACAGTAATAAAATGGGTTTATTTCCTTTTGGCTATCATCAAATGCTAGCATCATTTTAAAATATGTATGATAAAAACGAATAAAGAAAAGAATTTTAAAAATGTGTTAACATTAGCATGCTCTTGAGACCCAGTAATCAACTGATACAGTATCTTCAAATTTATTCAAGAAGCCTTTGAATATTGAAAGGGTAGGAAAGCAATTACAACATGAAAGTGAACTAACTACCAATGATATTTAATGGAACATTTTATTGAAGCAACATTGCCAGACAATTAGCTAGGAAGAATTCAATTGATCAATCGCACAATCAATATCTATGAATCTAGTTATGAAATACATTTTTGAGACAAAATGGATTTTATTAGAAATAATAGGAACCTTGGATTTTGGTGTTGCCATCATAATCATGCTGCTACCCACATCAAAAGTATAACAACTTACTTAAAGCTAGTTACAAGAACAAAGGAAAACTTCACTTCTTGGTCAAATTACTAAGTGATAACCTATCAACATATTCTGGATGCTATGTCAACAGCACTGCTCAATCAAAATTTGATGTTGAGGTAGTTAAAAAAATAAAACAAATGAAAGGCTGTATTATTAGCATACATCCAATATCATGTGATCAACCAGACTATTGAATGTTGTTATATATTGTTGGTCACAATATGCTTTGCATTGTTTTTTAGCCTTCAAACGATGCCACCCTGCTGGCTAGGTGAGCAGGCTGATATTCCCCTTGATCAGAAAGCTACTCCATTGCAGGGTTACTTATTTGTGTCTGAGTAGACTGGAGCAATGTGAAATGAAGTGTCTTGCTCAAGAACACAATGCTTGCTTGGCCTGGAAATCAAAACCCACAATCTAGTGATTGTGAGTGCAACACCTTAACCACTAGAGCACATGCCTTCAATACAGTCTTTAAAAAAAATGTTTTAAATTAATTCTTTCATTCTATGCTTTACTGCCCATCAGTACACTTGGACAGTTCCAGTAGCCTTACAGCATAACTGCTTTCCAATGAGAGGAGCTTGATAGCTTTTTATTCAGCCTTCCTCCATTTCCAGAAAAAGGCATACTGTGAGTGGTCTTTCACCCTTCCTGCATAACAACAGCTCTTAGAGAGAGAGAGAGAGAGAGAAAGAGAGAGAGAGAGAAAGAGAGAGAGAGAGAGAGAGAGTCCAACACTTGGCTGGTACTTTATTAAGCCCAGAAGAACTGATACTGTTAGAAATAAAGTAATTCTAATCATGTTTTAGAAGACTGAAATGTGTTTGGAATTGTCACTGCTAAAGATCAGACTAATTTTCTTTCCCCTCATACCACCACAATCATATTACCTTTACCCAATTTTAATTAATCGGTACTCAGGTGCAACACTGCATTTCAAAAGTTTTTTTTTACCTTCTCGATTTGTGATCCTTGCTTTTAGTTTTGTTAGCACCGTTCGCCAGTATAGCCTCAGTTAACTTATGATGCTCAACACATGGGATAAAAGTTAAAACTTGTGTGTTTTATAGTTTTCCCATATCAGAAAGAAATTAAAAATCATGAATACCTATGTTTAATTGGAGTGTCTTGCAAATTCACATATTTAGATACATTTTGATACTGATTTCAAATTTTGGCACAAAGTCAGCAAATTCAAGGGAGGGATTAGTCAATTACATCAGCCCCTGCACTCAACTGGTACCTATTTTTTTGATCCCAAAAGGATGAAAGCAAAGTCAACCTCAGCAGAATCTGAGTGCAGAATGTAAAGACAAACGAAATGCCACTAAGCTGGCTAACAATTCTACCAGCTCGCTGTCCTATGATAAATTTTGATATTGAAACGTCATTCAGTAGATCGTTGCTCTTTATACAGATGTCTACTGCACAAAAGTAAGAAAAAGCTGAATCTATTTTTCATATATCTGACTGAAGCAAGAAGTAAAATTGATTTTGGCAACCCAGACTCAATTCATATCGCTGTCAGTGGGTGAACTGTTGGTCAGTAAGCCAGTATTAATACTAGTTAGCTATTTTAACCACTTGGAATATGATTATACTGATATAAAATAGTCAACAGCTCTAGAAATATTAAGTAAGGACTTCTGTTTTACAGATAAAAAGATCGTGTTACACACTTTTGAATTAACAATTCATTAATTGAGTTGGTTTCAGCCAAAGAAAAAAATTAAAATAAATACACATAATTTCACATAACATTTTCATACTTATAAACAAGACTAAAACTCTGTTTTTTATAATCTTGCTACTCTGCTCTTATAAATCACCACATGAAGGAGCTGACAGCTATAGTTAACCCTTTAGCATTCAGATTAATCTGTCAAGTGTAATGGTTACTCTTTACTCTTTTACTTGTTTCAGTCATTTGACTGCGGCCATGCTGGAGGCACCACCTTTAGTCGAGTAAATCGACCCCAGGACTTATTCTTTGTAAGCCTAGTACTTATTCTATCGGTCTCTTTTTGCCGAACCGCTAAGTTACGGGGGACGTAAACACTCCAGCATCGGTTGTCAAGCGATGGTGGGGGGGACAAACACACATATATACATATATATATATATACATATATACGACGGGCTTCTTTTAGTTTCCGTCTACCAAATCCACTCACAAGGCTTTGGTCGGCCCAAGGCTATAGTAGAAGACACTTGCCCAAGGTGCCACGCAGTGGGACTGAACCTGGAACCATGTGGTTGGTAAGCAAGCTACTTACCATACACCCATTCCTGCGCCTATTCACATTGTTTTGAATTAATTAGGCATTATCTTGTATGTAGCTTCAAGATTTTGATGATGTGATTGTTTAATTTTTACAGTGACATTGAAGGGTAGGAGAGAGACATTGAACACGAGAGCTTGAACACGTAACAGGTAGAATATTTTGGCTGGGTATAGTTAGTTTACATGCTGAGATGTTAAACATGGTTAAGCTTTATAGCATTCACACCGAGTTGAAGCCTTGTGTTCCTGGCCCTACTTCATACTTCAACCTTTCTCTCCATCTCTTTCTCTATCAAAGAAACAAACAAATGTGCTTTCTGTCCCCAAGAGAGATACCCTTGGACCCTGTCAACTAACCAGCTGAATACTCTAACATCAAACATTTCTGAAGTGATAGAAATAGTATTAGACAACCTTGAATGTCAATTCTAAGTAACCAGTTATTCAAGTTCTCCAAATTCTGTTAACTCACTCTACTTAACACACCAGTAGTCTCTCACTATTGAGTAATTTTAGTGACAGTTGTAGCTCAGTGAAACATTAAACCATGCCTGACATGCAAATATTTGGGTACTACTCCTACTTACAGCTCCCACCCAACACTAATCACCAAGATCAAAAAAAAATTTATTTTCATCAAACCATACAAATCAAGGTGCGCAATATTTTCTCTTTGTTTATTTTTTAACAGCATCAAATTATAATTTTCTCCCTGACAACTACTAACACTCCTACATACATGATACCAATCCTCCTTTACTTTCCTTTCATATTGTTTTTCAATAATATTCTCTAATGTACTACTAGACCTACACATGAACACAAACAAGCTAACAAGTAATCCTCTACTTAATCTGCTAGAAATAGAAACTGAATCTTCCTTAAATCACAGCCAATCTCAAAAAAAAAAAAGGACACATTAGATAATGCAGTCCTTCATATACAAAAAAGGCAACTCGGTTATAAGTAGAACAACAGTGATTATAGGTCTGTTTGATCAGAGCTGACATGACTAAGATGACCTAAACATTCTACAATAAGTCTAAATACTATGAATTTCAAAAGAAAAAAACTATATAACACTTCATGACCTGTACTCATAAGCAAGACATAACTCAAACTAGCACATTCATAACAAATTATAGATCTAGTAAACTCAGATAATCTTTCAGAATTATCATATTAATAACCTGCACTGAATGAAAGAGAAAAAAACGTTCCCTCCCTATTCAGTCAGGAACAGCTGCTAAACCTTTACAAAATGCAACCGACCCACTGGGATATATTTTGCATATAAAAATCTCATCATGAAAATGAAGAAAAAGAAAAGAAAAAATTACAGCAAATAAATCAAACATCAATAATTCATTTAATGGAATGCAATGATTCTGGGCTCAGATCCTATATGGTTGAAGATTTGTAGAAACTTTTGTTATTTTTTTCATGGAAATGTAGAAAAAAAATTGGTTTTTTTTAAATATAGATTATGAATTAAAAATTTCCAGAATTAAAAACAAAAAGTAATGGATGATAAAAACATTTATACTTACATATTCTCTTACATTCCTGGTCCGGACTGCCTTGTATGAGGCATATGCTGGATATAATGTTCCAAATATCAATCTGCAAGTACCATAAATATATGGAACCATGAATATCTCAACTGTAAGAAATAAATTCTTCATCTAGACATTTTTCATTAGCACAGACTGAAAAACACTCAAATTATGTTTTAATTCTTAAAATAAGAACTACATCTAGTTTGTTATGATAACATTTCTCCTTTCTTCGGAGACTCTCAAGGGCATTACGACCGGCATAATTCGATCATGACCAAAAGTAGTAAAAGAAGCTGATGGTGCTTTAAGTAATGGTCACATACAGATTATTTTTAGTCCTTCCTTTTTAAAAGTTACTAGTTAACCTTGAGCTTAGTTAATCAAATCCTGTGGTTGTAAATAAGTTCTTAAATGTGGTAAAATAATTACTGGTGTAATGTTGAGGTTTAAAGTTCAGGTAAAAAAAAAAAAAAAAAAAAAAATTCCCCCCATAATACATTAACGACCAGTATATCAATTAAGTATGTCAATGTCTGTGTATTTGAAAAGCAGATGTGAATAGTAAACTTTGAAATTAAATGTACATAAAAACACTAATTTGAATAGTTTTCAGATATTTAGTTGGAACTAAATTTTAAGTATTTTATATCCAAGCATATCACTATGGTTGCCATCCCCTGTTAGAAAGGGAGAAAGCAATGTGCTGTGGAGGAAATCTGCTATTCGCAGGTTCTTTCCAAAAATAGGCTTTGACAAGCTTGCCAAACAGTTACTCAGATCTTATTTTACAAAACAGATGCCCTTGATATGAAGATGAGCAAGCAAACACGCCTTGTTGCTATGGTAACTACTTATCAGTTTGTTGCAGGCATGTGAAACTGCTTAAAATGTAAAAGATATACTCCACACAGCAGCACACCTAACCAATAAAAATATTTTTGCAGTACTATGATGCCAGTCCTCAGTAACTACTAAATAGGTGGGATGAGTTTTATTCTCAGAAGCTTATTTCAACAAGCACCAC
This sequence comes from Octopus bimaculoides, assembly GCF_046866305.1. Classification (NCBI taxonomy): domain Eukaryota; kingdom Metazoa; phylum Mollusca; class Cephalopoda; order Octopoda; family Octopodidae; genus Octopus; species Octopus bimaculoides. Next base: position 15,581,327 of record NC_142941.1, on the reverse strand, counting down.
CACTACTATATACACATATTTCAAGAAAAAAAAAAATTTTAATAATTAAAGGTAACTTAGCATTCAATAGCTAAAAATAAACTCCCTTTTCCAGTAACTTTGTGATAATCTTTAATAGGTACCTTCTTTATATTAGAGAATAAATCTCAGTAGTATTTTACTCGCCAATATTATGATATACATTCTATAGTTTTGGAATGAAGGAAGTTTATAAAAAAATGTGAAAGGAAATAAGTTATAGCAGTAACCTTGGCCAATTGTTTCAGGCAAAAACAGGAAGTTACAGTTTGTTTACATGTAGGATAACTTTTTTTTGTTGTCTCTGTATTACATATCTTTTAGCATCAGTTTATTTGTTTGTTTTTAGTCAATTAGTTTAATAAATATAAAAACTGGAAGATACTGGAGCAAAAATTGACTTCTCTCTTGCTCTTGGCAAAAAAAAAAAAAAAAAAAAAAAAAATCAAATAAAAACCTTTTACAAATATTCTTTTGAATTATGTATTCTTATAAGAAAGAACCACTTGAAAGAAAATGACTTATACAGATTAGGGCTTGATGAGGCTGAAATGAATATATTCAAACTTGGGAAGATGGGTTTCTGAATAGTGTATGACAACCTGTTTAATACTGGGGTCAATAAATATACTGTAGCTCCTGATAAATTGTTAATTTTTTTTTTTTTTTTTTTTTGAGATCAACAATGTATTAGTAATTACTTAACTGCATTTAAACTCCAGGTTTGACACTAGATCCTTTGGTGCTTTTGTGGAGTTCTTTATCCTCTCACGCCAGATGTTTTGTCTAAGTACTGACAACAGCAAAATGTATCATGCTAATAACCACATGTAGAACATGTACTTCAAGCCTGACTCATCTGAGATAGAGAAACCTTCTTGACATGCCTCTCTGCATACCAAACACGACCTATAATACTCCAGATACTTTGTATGTGGCTCCGTTTGGACTATACACATGAAGTCTTGTATACCCCTTCAAAGTCTCACACACACACACACACACACACACTATTGCAATGTCTGCAAGATAACCATCAGAAAAGTAAATTACGACTTTTTGCCACATATGGCTGGCAAACTCTGTTGCTTCTCGAGGTGCAACTGCCATCCAAAGAGGAACTTTGGAGTAGCAGACCTAACATGCTGCCAGGCTAAATAACACCTGTTTGGAAGTACCTTTTAGTAAAATTCACTCTATTGCAAACATTGGGATCAGACCCTTGGTTACCTTCCTGCCATCACTTTTCTTGCAAATACTGACCTGCAGATGTCACTGGTGCTTTCCGTCCTCCTCTAGAAAGTTCACAATAACAACCTTATTCAGTAATTTTCAATCAAAATGGCATTGCAAACAACACTTCAGCTACTGCATTTATTGTCTGCCTTGCCCCTAATTTTATAAACAGCAAAATCCTAGCTGAATTCTCTTTACTGACTCAACCTTCCTCATTATCTATGTGCATAAGAGATGCCAAATCCAAAACCATTTCGAGTCATTTCAATCCAAAGTCATCCAGCCCTTGGTAATGTTTCGTCCATTACCTTCAAACAAATACCCTTCTGAACTTGTTACTATCTTTAAAAAATTTCAATACTTCTATCTTTACGGGGTATCTAATAAATCTATGTAAACATGTGTGTTCCACCCTCAAAAGTGATAATCCTACTGACCCCTAATATCAACCTTTCAAAAGTGATAGGGGGAGTTATAAATAACTACTTTAAGTCTCTTTTGTCAGTACAACTTCCATAGACCTCGATTGCTTTTCTATATCACACACCAATGAACCCTTAAAGTCAAGAACTTTAAAACAGATGTGTTGTTCTTGACATAAGTAAAACTAAATCTGACACAAGAATGTTCTAGCAATGTTACCGGCTTATGAAATCTGTCTCAGTTCTCAGATTATAAGGTCCTTATCAGACTGCTTCTGCAAATATGCATCAACAGATACTCATTGTCATATACTTAGGATTTGGTGATACTTTGCTCACAGTTCTTTTAGTACATTTACTACCTTCTAACTGTCACTTCTAACCACACAGTCCTTCACAGATGATACCACCAACAACTCCTTAACCTTCTTCATGCAGACATTATCCACATGTTAACAAGATATCTCACACCAGACATCAATCACAATCTAATGATAAAACAACTTGGTCTCCTTCACTAAACAAAGTAATTACATTTAATAATATAATTTCAACATAATAAGCTAAAATGTTCAAAATCATTAAACATGAAAATCTTTTATAGCTACTACTATATACAGTGTAAGCAAAACCATGTCAAGATTTTCTTTTCAGCACCAAAAAATATCCTAGTCCTAATCAATTTTACTAATCTTCCACAAAACACAAATGTGATCCACATTAGAAGGCTGACTGCATATATGAGATGACATTGTTGCTACACAAAGAAATAACCAAGATTGTGTTAGAAAAAAAACCTCCCCAAATAAAGTGTCCTTTTGGTAGGTAAAAAGCTTATTCACCAACACACCAATAGTCCATGAATGTACTCTCTCTCATTTACTGATACTTATTTTAGCTTTTGTATGTAAGCCCATCACCATCCCTGTTGTGTCTCACTCACTAAAAATCATTCCTCCGTCTATCCTACTCAGAAATGCAATACTCTGGAAAAACCTCTTTGCCCACATTTTTCTCCAAATTTAAATATTGATTTAAATATCAACCTAACTAATCAGGAAAGGCTATTTTCCCCCCTCTTCCACCTAAATAATACAGAATTATAGTGAGATATCAACAGAATAAAATATGAAGAGCAATAATGTCTTCTTGCTGAAGGAGACAAGATTGAGACATCCCCTTTGGAGAATGTTTCCAAGGTCACTGTTCCAATGTAGCTTCAGAATAAGCTATGCAAGTTGCATAAAAATGATACTTCAGTGCAGAAAGTTAAGGAGAAATGAAGGATGGTATGAACTGTGTAAGAATGAACATTGGAAGTGACAAAAAAATAGGCTGATGTACAGGAGGGAGAGTATGAAGAGGGTGGTGCTGACTGAACCCTAATGCACACCACAGTTGATAGACATGAATAGAAGAGAATGCCAGCAGCACAGGCCATGATAATGTGATCTGGCAGGAAGCTAATGAGAGATGAATAGAACATAAAAGCAGACAGTTTTGACAGGAAATTTGCATGCCAGACATGTTCTAAAGCTTTGTTTATGTTGAGGGCAGCAACACTGCTTTCACCAAATTTTTCAGAAGGTGAGAGCCCAATGAACAGTTATATGGGAAAGTAGATCTCCAGTGGACCAGGTTTTATGAAAGCTATACGTGTAGTCAAGAAAGAGGGGAAGAAATTCAAGAAATTGGAGAAAGTTGTTATTCATGGCTGTCTCCATCACCTTAGGGATATTGGCAGTGAATGTGACTGAATGGTAGTTGACATTGTCAGAACAACTTTTTGCGAATAGGAAATACTATAACATGTTTCCGAAGATCAGGATATATCCATGAAGAGAGAGAAGATTTGGATGAAAGACTTGGTGAGTATGGGAGCTAAGTCTGGGGTGCATTCTTTGAGGGTAATGGAAGAAACTTGGCTAGGGTTCATGGTCTTGTTAGTTTGAATTTACTGAAGATAGTTTTACATTTGGCATGCATGTATGCATCATGGCAAGCTCTAACTCCACGAAAAATCTAGAAATGAAAAGAGAAATTATGTGGATATAGATATAATAATTACATGGAAGAATTTGAGAAGTGAGTACCAATTGAAAAATTCTGAATTTCTTTTCATTATGTCAGCATCTACACTTAGTTTTAACAAGTATTGTTGTTAGATATTCACTGAGGAGCTAGAAGAATATTGAATGTTTATGAAAACCGAAACAGTAAAATATTGAACAAGATATACAAGCAATGAGATAAGATTTATATTGTGAGGAAGAAAAAGAAATACAACATTTCTTGCTGGCCCCTTTATGACAGAAAAGAATTGTCAACTGATGAAGTAACTATAAACTAGGATTAATGGGAGGAAAAAGTAGAAGAGGGAGTAAAGGTAACAAGTGTTAGCAGAGGAAGTGGTGATAATCTGAAGAGAGGATAGAGTAAAAGAAGACAACAGGGAAGCATTATACAGAAATACCAACAGATGTACAACAGTGTGTGTATGTATAAAGAAGTAAAATAATTTTAACCATAAGAAAATGCATAGTAAAATCTGTAGAATCTAATACTCTTCAAAAGCTGGATTATCCGGCAATCTTTTTTTCTTTCTTTTTTTTTGGCTGATGATTTGAACAAAGTTTATAACATCATCACTTCTGTTTAAATGTCCACTTTTCTGTGTATCCATCCCATAGGTCAAATGAAATTTGTTTCAGGCAGATTTTTTTATGACTGAATGCCCTCTTTGTCACCAATCCTCACAGGTTTTCATGGGCAATTGGAAACTTGCATGATGATGTCTAGCTAAAGTAACATAAACACACATGTCTATCAGTTTTTGTTGACCAAATCCACTCACAAGGCCCTTTTCAACCTCAGTCTATAGAAGACACTTGCCTAAAGTGCTACACATTGGGACTGAACACATGACCAAATGGTTGGGGAGCAAACTCCTCAACCATAGCCATGCCTCTGTGTGTGTGCATGTATACATACATGTGTGTGTGTGTGTAACTATATGTGTGTGTGTGTAACTATATGTGTGTGTGTATGTGTATGTGTGTGTGTGTGTGTGTGTGTGTGTGTGTGTGTGTGTGTGTGTGTGTGTGTATATATATATATATATATATGTGTGTGTATGTATAGACAAACACATATGTGATAGAATGATACACACATCTATGATAAAATTATTTAGTAGTCTGTGCATGGTTATCTCAGAGTAATTCTGAATTCTACAATCACATCACGACAGTAGATCTAAATGTCACATCTCCTGCACAATAGTAGCAAAAATTAAAGTAAACAATACAAGATGGGAAGACAGAAGTAGAACGACGGCAGTGGAAGAAAGAAGTGTTAGTGCAATGTATATATTTTCAACATTTGTGTTCGTTGTATGTATGAGTGTCTGGGCATGTATGCATGTGTTTGGAAGAATTCCTAGGCACTCATTTAAGCAAACTGGATGTTATCCACTTTCCACTGCAGCAAACATAGCCATCAAATATATTCAGACTTAGTCCAACTGTCTCTCTTCCTCCTGCTTTCTCTCTCTCTCACACACACACAAGCATATATTATGAAATACCTTGCAAAATCATCTCGTGCATACTCAAAATAGTTTCCCCCAACTTCTCCATCTTTCTTTGTCATATTTACATACGCATATACATTTATTCATTCTTTCACTTGTTATAACCATCGGACTCGATCCCTGCTGGGGCTTCTCTTTCACAGTTTTATTCAACATCAACCTAACCCTTTGTATTTCAGTTTATTTCACTGATCTCTATTTTTGAAACTGGTCAGTAATGGGACACAAAGACAAATAACATTTGGTTTTTAGACAGGTAAAATTACACCCCACCATGAAGGAAAGTAAGACACATTAGGAGATATAGCTCTTGATGTCCTGCGTTCTGTGAATGACAAAGGAACAAGAGTAAGCACCAGTGCAAGGCCTTTTATCATAAGTTATGTTTAGTTAGGGATAATCTGGAATCAAACAATAAATAAAATACCCATGAACCAACGAAGGAGCTGCCATGCAGTACTTTAAAATACTAAAAACAGCAGCCAAGTCTCCATCAAAATCACATATTATAACATTTTATTTTTAAACAAAGAAAAAAATTAAATTTTAAAAAATTAGATATAGTATATACACAGGTCTAATATGAGACTGAAGGACAACTAGAGGAGCCACTATGTAGTTGACTATTTACAAATAGGAGCTAAATTGCAATAAATCGCACATTAAACGCATTCTAAAAGAAAGGTCACTTTAAAAACTATGGTACTTGGTATGTATATAAACAGATAATCATGGCTATAAGATTTTTTTCCTACATATCCATTTAGCTGGAGCACATCTGCAGGCTAAACAATATCTATGTATGTTTATAGCCAATCACCTACATCAATGAGTCTTAGGTTTGCTTGGTAATTTATTCTGTTAACGAAGCATTTTGTCACTAATCCTACTTCTTATGCCTAAGTATAAACCGAAGAATCTATTTTTAAAAGCCTAGGTTATTGCCAAAATGCTATCTTTAAGATAATACCTAAGTGCTATATGTATGTACATATGTAAGTATACATATACAAACACATATATGTACATACACCACTTTGTATATATAAATACACCCACTATATACACATAACTATGTACATATACAAACACACACATACAAGTCCCCATATATGCACACACACAAACGCATGTATACATACACACATATATTCATGGTGTCCTGGCAAGAATATTATATGAAGAACAGGATTATGCAGGAAAGTCCTGAGGAAACAAATACACAAGAAGCTACTGTGATGTGGAGGATATAACCACAAATATGAAAGAACACTGGTGAAATAACCTTGTAAAGACTTCCATAAAATGCATGCGTAACAGACGAGACATAACAATCTGGGACAGAGGGAAGTAACAATGCACAGATGTTGAAATCAATTGCCCAGCAGATATCCACGTAATGTTTAAAGATCAATGAAAGGCAGAAAATATCAATGCTGTGCTCGTGAAATTTGTAGTTACTTCTGTAATTTTAGATTTCTGTTAATAATTATTGGGATATTTGGTTATGTGACTGATTGTATCACTACCTATCGAGAGAAGCTGGGTTTTACAAAACCAGAAAGAAACTACCTTATCAGAAGGTTACAGAAACAAGCTATCAAAGGAACATGTATAAAACATCCAAGAAGTTCACCATGTAATAAGATCTGCATATGCAATGACATTCACATTGCACCCATACATTTTTATGTGCATGCATATATGCATGTACACATACAAAACTACCCTGCTAATGTCTAAATTACCATTAGAATCGGTTTTGTCAGTCAGAAAATGACTCTCCACTTGTGAGAAATCTGAAAAACCAGGAAATTTCATATAGTGTACATAGATGCAGGCATGAATTTCAAAACAGCACACACTGATACCTCACATCTAGTTGTTTGAATTTCACATTCTCAACCATTAGACTGGATACAAAGTGGTAAGATCGGTGCTTCTCAAACTATCTGATGTAGCATAGCAGCAGTTTTTTTTTCCCCATTGTGCCAGGGACCGGTAATATTTCTCAGTAATATTAATTTATACTGGAAACAATATATATAATGAATATAATAAAAGTTGACAATTTTTTTTTATCTTATATTTATTTTGTAAACAAATAATACAATATTACATAAGCATTTGATAAACATTTTATAATGTTCGTTTCTTTTCTGGAAACTTGCTGCATACCGGCAGCTGATGACTTGCAGACCGGTACTGGCCTGCAGACCACGACTTTGAGTAGCACTAGTTTAGATGATCTATTCAGAATATCTAGACAAATGTATAGGAAACCCAAGTGCACACAGTCAGTGGTTAGAGGAAAATGTAACAGAAAATTAAGGTTTTTTCTTGTAATCATTGGAAAAGGGGTACTTATTGATGCTTATTTCCAACAAATACTTATACTACACATACACATATTTACACACACACACGAACTGCTCAGCTACATACAAAGTATAATTATAGTATGCCTCGGTTTTTAACCTAATTTTGATTCTTTACTTTTAGACATGCCAATGATTTCATGAATTTCATAATCTTTAGATTGATACTTTATTCCAGAGGTAATTTCATATTGCATAATTCTGGTACACTTGAAAAAAAAAGTCCTGATTCGACAATCATATATGTATTTACTCTTATATAACTTCATGACTACATAGTCATAACAATTTTGAACCCTCTATAACACTAGCTGTTTTAAAATTTCACAGAAATGCGTATAACTGAAGTGAAAATGGGCACTTGATCTCACAATTTGCCGCCTTACAATTTATCACCAGCTCTCAGGATAACTCCAAAGGTCAACCAGCACATAGGCGTCAATAAAAGCCTTTCCACCCACTCTCTCTGATGACTACTAAAAAAATGTATGATTTTCTTTCTCTGCTTCTAACTACCTACTATCACCACACAGATTTCCCACACTTGTCTATATATTCCAAACAAAGGAATTACCTATATCACCCTTCAGATCAAGTCTTGTGATCAAAAACAAGAAATTTGAATAACCAGATATGGATATAAGGTGCAAGCTGTCACACACACACACACACATTTTTCACTCACTGTCTGTCTTTCACAGTATTTCACTAAATTTTTCTCTGTAGATTTATCTTACTTCAGTGTATCTTAGTAATTGAAATAACAACACTGGACAACCAGTATCAAAAGTAGCAGTTATAAATTATCCCACTGCATGACAATATTTTAGTACATTGTCTTGTATTTGTATTTCTGTAAATATGTTAGATGTATTTATGCATATATCTGTTTGTATTTACATCTATATGTTAGTGTGTGTGTGTATCCATACATAGTTGCTTATGTATGTATGAATATATGTTTTTTAGTTTAATAAGATGTTCTCAGCCACTTATGAAATTGAATGTGATATCAGAGAATATCGGAAAGACAAACTAATACATATTACTTTAATATAACAGGGTCGGCCAAAAGTCACCCGACGGTAAACCAAAATTCCATAAATACTATCTGTAATTCTGTATTGACTAAAATGGAAAAATGTGTTGCTCAAGAAGGACTTCAGTTTGAGCAATTTTCATGATATTTCATATTTAGATGCTTTTATTAAATTCATTCAGTTGTTAAACATAAATAAATCTTGGAATTAAATGGTTTTGATTTACTGTCAGGTGACTTTTGGCCAACCTTGTATAATACATACATACACAAATATGCACAGACAAATATAACATCCATGTACAGCGATAAATGATGTTATCAACATGCCAGAAACAACAGCCAAATCACTTTCTAATCAAAAGTCAACATTTTAATTACTAAGGACTCATTGAACAATCATTGCCAGAAAGATTCTGATCTAACAGGACTGAATCAAGGCTAACCCGAGAGCAAAGAACAACAGAAACAAGTACAGGACGTGATGGTGGGATATTACTTACTCAGAAGTGGTGGTGGTGGTAGTGGGGAGATATAGTTCAATTAAGAGAATGTAAAATGTTCACTAACACCTGTTATCTAGGAAGAACCTAGTTTATCTTCATGTTTGCAAATGAAAAGGTGAGCTGTGATGGCAAATTAAAATGTTTAACTTTGGGTTTAGAGATTGCTTGGGTGTTATTATGAAGACCAAGACAGTGTATGTAAAAATGGTCGCCTAAGCAATGCCCAGTTTCACTTATATATGCAGAAAAGGAGCCTTTAAAAGTAACAAACTAAGTCTTACATGAAGGACAGTTTCTAATTAAGATAATGCCAAGTTTTTGTCTCTTTTGAAAGAGACGAGAGGATTAGGAAAGATAGCAGCTAAAAGGTCAAGAGAAATGAAATGAAAGCTGCACTAAATAGTTTGTGAAAAAGGAAAAGTAGATAAGTGAACAATCATAGAAATGGGAATTGTGTTCAGAGTAAAAGTGCAGAGGTTCTATCAATAACCTGTGAAAACGACTACTAAAGTAGTAAATATTAGGATTATTTTTTGCTATCATATGTTACTAGTTTTCTTGGAGTTTATTGTTTTATTAAAACAAGACAGGTTAATTTGATAATAAAAGTTGAGATCTTTTATAATCATGCAAAGCTATCCAACCTAGATTTGAATGGAGAAATAGAATATAAAAATATGAAATTTATAGTATTTTATATATATTACAAAGAGGTAAATGAAGCTGAACATGCACAAAGAGTGTATAAGAATATTTATTTATATAAATATTAATGCACTTAACCAGTTTCACATTTGTACGATTTTCAAAAGTGTCAATTTTGAGGGATGTGGAGCTGTGTCATAGGTTTAAGGGTATAATCAATTTAATGAATCCCGTCAAAATGACAAAAAGCTTAAAATCATTCCCATACCATATATTTGACAGAATATAAAACACACTTTTTTTTTTTCTCAAAAAGATGTCTTAATAAATCACTCCAGGTCCGATATGCAAGATTGCTTTGAAATATTACATGCTTTAATGCTCTGAAAATTCTTTGTCCTGAATATGTGCTGCAGAAATTAGGGTGCATTTAATATGCCTGCACATCTTTTATGCCATCAAATACAGTATATGAAATCGATCATTCTTGAATGATGAATATTAAAAGAAGAAAACAGTATCAAAATATGTTTTTAAAGAATCCTTAATTTTGGAATTCCTGATTTTTGTGACTGATAAGGTTCTAATTACAGTCAAAGAAAGGGTTAAAGATTGATTTCCAAACATTTTTACTAGAATATAAATTAACTGAAAGGCTAGTAATATGACAATGATAACAGTAATGAAAACAGTAAATCAAATAATGATTTTCTTTCTGCTCAGTGGATATTTCAACTGACTTGTTTTCTTAATATACATATTAAAATATAACAACCATACGCATGTATGTAAGTATGCACCGTCCTTTCTACCCATTTATTCCTGACTATTCAATGGTTCATTTGTTGAGTGTCAAATGTTTTTTTCCAATACTGGTCTGCATTTCTTCATATCAATGAGTACATAAAAGGTTATATTTTAATCCATATTGGATTTCAAGAGTCAGTGTTCTATGTTCAATGAATTCATTTTAAGTTTTTCACATTACAAACAAATGTTCACTTTTATTGACTGGTCAATTGAATGATGTAATATTTTCATATATTTTCTATGCTTGTTGAGGGCTAGAAATGAATTTTAGAGACTGAGTATATATACTTGATAACATTAAAAGTATCTTAAAATATAGCATCAATGGTCAAAGTACTTTTTTTTTTTAATTAAAAACAAACCTTTAAAATATTAAACTAAAATACACTAGTGTATATAACATTTCTACTCAGAACTGAATGTTTTCTTTTCAAGCGGTAGCAAACATACCCACAAAATTCTATAGTACTTTTTTTCCCCCACCATCTTTTATTTTAAAACTAAGTAGTGTACACCATCAGAATGAGAATACATGAAGCATGTTTTGATAAAGTGGATTTCAAAGCGCCTAGGCAATGTTTAACTCTTTTGACACCAACCCACCCAAGATTGCTTCCTAGTTCAATGATACAAATTTTTTGTTTTAAAAAGCTAATCAAAATTTTATATTTACTTATGTGCCAAACACCATGCTTGACAAAGTTATTTTACTAAATTCTTGATTATTTTCATAATTAATTTGAATAAAGTCAGTGTATTTCAACAGAAATCTGGTAACAAAAGGGTGTTAAATATTCATTTATAAATATCATTGTGACGCAATATGACTTTATTCCTAAGGTTACCTTTCACGATCATTCTCACCTTCAATTACAGCTCCTTAACTTTTCACTAAACTCCTCCATCACAAATAAACAAGGAAACCCTGACAGATGAAACAATGTAATAAAAAAAAAAGAAATTTTTTTGGTCTTATTTGCTATTCATTAAAAATGTAGATAATTGTTCCTTCTTTTAAGCATGTGTCATATGACTATATTTTGTTAACTTCAGTAATGACTAAATTTTTAAAAAGTATAAATAACAACAACAATAATAATAATAATAATGACACTGCTATTCTGCCAGGTAAGTATGTTTTACTTTTTCTTATTACCGCTAACACACCTTTTATGACACTACCACCAAGCCACACTCAGCTGATATACCTTTTCTTTCCCTTTCATCCGACTTTTCGTCTATTTATTCCACCACCACCTTCTTGCTTCTTCACACAAAGCTTTTACTGCATTTCTCAACCCGCCCCCCACCTTAACTTTTTTTCTTTCTTTTTTGCCTGTTTATTTTATTTCATTTATTTATTTATTTATTTTTTGTTAGGAATGTAGCTTAAAAACCATGGCAAGCTTACATATCTACCAGAGTAGCAACACCAAAATAAGCAAATACAAGTATAGGTGCAGGCATGGCTGCGAGATGAAGAAGCTTGCTTTGCAACCACATGGTTTTAGGTTCAGTTCCACCACATGGCACCTTGGGCAATTAATTGTCTTCTGCTCTAGCCGCAAACTGATCAATGCCTTGTGAGAGAATTTGATAGATGGAAAATGTGTATGAAAGCCATTATATATATATATATGAAAACGAAATCGTGATGGCACCTGGGCCCAGCGTCGCCTTTCTGGCACTTGTGCCCACGGCATGTGTAAGGACTTTTGAGCGTGGCCGTTGACAGTACCGCCTGATTGGCCTTCGTGCCAGTGGCACGTAAAAGCACCCACTACACTCTCAGAGTGGTTGGCGTTAGGAAGGGCATCTAGCTGTAGAAACTCTGCCAAATCAGATTGGAGCCTGGTGTCGCCATCTGGTTTCACAAGTCCTCAGTCAAATCGTCCAACCCATGCTAGCATGGAAAGCGGACGTTAAATGATATATATATATATATATATTATTTGTGTGTCTTTGTAAGTCTCACACTACCACTCGACAACTAGTGGTGGTTTGTTTACTTCTCCATAACTTAGTGGTTTCTGTAAGAGAAACCGACAGAACAAGTACTAAACTTAAAAAAATAAGTCCTGGGGTTGATTTGTTTGATTAAACCCTTCAGTGTGGTGCCCCAGCATGGTTGCAGTCCAATAAAAGATAAAAGAAGTAATTGGTGAAGAATCTTAAGAACAAGAAGACAACAGTCCTTAGTACTGGATTAAGATTAAATACAGCAAAACTGCCAATACAGTGACTAATGCTAGGAAAATAAAATTTTAAAATAATTGAACACTTTATGAATATATTCATGTAACCATCCAATCCACATGGCATAGAAGTGAATGTAATGTCTGATTTAATTCAGGGCGAAATCAAATCTAAAGTACATAATACATGGTAGCTGAAGATTACCGTTAACACATGAAACTTTAAGCCTTGACAGACAGTTGAAATTGCTGCCTACACAAAATCACACAATCTTACACCAATCTTACAGGTGTTGCATTGCACTTTTAAATACAGGTACAAAACAAAAAACATCGCGCATCCCCTCAGATCAATGGTTCTCAACTGGAGTTCATATAAAATTTTGTTGTTAAAATTTATGTGCAATGAACTGGTTATGCTTGTACAATGCACAAAATATCAACAATTTTTTAATGCAATTCCTAATACCGTAAATCCTCGAGTATAGTCTGCCTTTAAGTATAATACGCAGGGGACTTTTAGCGGGCTGTACCTCTGAAAAACCTAAACCTTGTGTATAATAAGCACCCCTTCTCTAACTTGAGTGAAGGAGGTCGATATAACGTCCTTGGTTTGTAAACATATATACGGTAATGTCCTTTATTATTATTGTATATATAACATAATGCAAATGTGTAGTTTTTTTGTGCACTTTGTTTGCAGAAAATAAAGAAATAACTAATAACGTCAGTGAAAAATAAATACAGCTTAAGGTATTTTCGTGCCCGACATCACAAAATGTGTCTGAATAAACATTGCCGGACAGCAAATAGAGACTCAGACATTGCTTAGAAAATATTTTTCATTTTTAACCTTGTATATAGTATGCACTAGGGATTTTGACCTTTAAATTTTGGGGAAAAAATGCGGATTATACTCAAGGATTTACGGTATGCAGCTATAAAAAAATAGGATTTTTTAAATATCAAATGGTTTTGAAGGTCCACTCAAGTAACATAAGAATCAAAGGGGCCCACACATAAGAAATGGTTGAGAACAACTGAATTTGATGAGTGAACTAACAAAAGGAACCTCCAGGCAGCCACAGAAAATATTTCATTACAAAAAAGAAAAAGAAAACAAACTTATGTTTCTGATATAGTATAATATGAAATGAATGTGGATCAAATACAGTTTGAGATCAAATTCACTATAGGTATTTTGCTGAGTATTTTGATAATATACCAAATTTTATGAGCCTGAGTTCACCTTGTGGCTTCTAGCAGGTTCTGAGTGTTCTGAAACTATTACCTCTGACAATGACTTATCTCAATAGCTTAAAACCACGAAATGCAAACTTAGCACTAGATCCTTTAGCATGCAGATTACCCTGTCAAATGTAATGTATATCCATATTGTTTTGAATTAAATTGTGTATTATTTCATAGCTTCAAATTTTCATTGATGTGACCTTTCAGTTTGTCTGTCAAATCCAGTCACAAGGATTGGGTTGGCCCGAGGCTATAGTAAAAGACACTTGCCCCAGGTGCCATGCAGTGGGACTGAATCTGGAATCATGTGGTTGTGAAGCAAGCTTCTTACCACACAGTCATGCCTGCACCTGTGCCACACACCAGCAACAACATAGTGAAAATCTAATAGAGAACAAAGAGTTGAGATTGGTTTTAAAGCAAGCCTACTTACCCCACACATACTGGACAAGTCATCTTACTCTAAATGATCCTTTTCATTTATAAGACTTGTTTCGGTAACTTTTGGTGATGGAGGAAGGAAGAATGGTGCCCCTGATCCATGTCTTGAGTTTTCAAGACCTGAGACTTGGCCTAAATGCTTATAACAGAGTAGATATCTTGGAAGGCACCCAGAAGTCAAGTGTTAAGTAAACAAGGTGATGGATTATATATATATTGCCTGACAGTTCCTGACTGACTTCCACACAAAATTTTACTCATAAGGTTTTGGGTCAATTTGTGCAAGTTAGCCACAAGGTGGAACTGAACCCAAAATCAGCCAACCAAGTTACAGGTATTTAAACACACCAACACTGGTTGTCAAACAATGATGGTAGGAACAAAGACACACACACACACATATATACATGTATATATATATATATACATGTATATATATATATATATATATATATATATATATATATATATATATACATATTCATTCAACTAAAAGTTCTTGCAAAGCAGTGCCCTAGCATGACCACAGTCTAATGATTGAAACATAAAAGATATTTACTGTAATTAGAATGAGCTTTCAATGAAGAGGATTGATCAGCCCAGTAAGAGAAGCTTTAAAACTATTTTTAAAATGTAATAAACTATAGACGATATGAAGTAATTACAAAGTGGCAAATTACTTAACTGCAAAATGATTAAAGTCCTAAGAAATTAAGACCATATATTATTAAGAGTTTTCCATTTCAGACCACTATCGATGAAAGCAAACAAAACTGTTAAAACCAATTTACTGACACATAATACCGCTAAGCATGTTTAGTCGCTTTACTTTGTGGAAAGTAGATTATGGGACTAGAATTGATTGGGCCAGTGCATATGAGTAACTAGGTCACATGGCAACAGCCTTACAGTTAAGAACAGTATCCAGATTGAGCAACCTTTTAAAAATATTCAGTTTTTTTTTTGGGGGGGGGGGGTTTCCTTCCTTGTTAAACAGGAGAGGAGAAGGGTAGTGTGTGTTTGTACAAAAAAAAAGCTCAAATATTCTTGAAAACAGGTCAACAAGCAGCAGAAATAAAATTGTAAACAATAAAGAAAGAAATATTTTAAACAGAGATGAGTCATCACTGGAAAGATCTTCTACTCCAAAATAAATATGAAGCAATATTAAAATGGGTCATTTTATATTTTGATGTACAGTTACATCATACACATTCTTAAACATACTTCCCCAGTCTGGACTAAATGAATAAATTAAATAGATCAACAAATTCAATTGTTCACAATATTATATATATATATATATATATATATATATATGTATATATATATATATATATAATCACGGTGGTGCACCAGCATGACCGCAGCCACTTGGCTGAAACACATAAATAAATAAATAAATAAATATATATATATAATCTTTTACTTGTTTCAGTCATTTGACTGTGGCCATGCTGGAGCACCGCCTTTTTTAGTCGAGCAAATCGACCCCGGGACTTATTCTTTGTAAGCCTAGTACTTATTCTATCGATCTCTTTTGCCAAACCGCTAAGTTACGGGGACGTAAACATACCAACATCGGTTGTCAAGCGATGTTTGGGGGGGGGGACACACAAACACAGGCACAAACATATACACACACATATGACGGGCTTCTTTCAGTTTCCGTCTACCAAATCCACTCACAAGGCTTTGGTCGGCCCAAGGCTATAGGAGAAGACACTTGCCCAAGGTGCCACGTAGTGGGACTGAACCCGGAACCATGTGGTTAGTAAGCAAGCTACTTACCACACAGCCACACACACACATATATATATATACACACACACACAGATATACATACATACAGTGAACACCAAGTCCATTTAAATTGTATTAAATACTTAAGTTAAAGGTTACACAACAATACTATAATATCATCGGTCAGACATTTTACTCCATAAATTTTAGAGAAGATGCCTCACCAATCACATCATTCTGATCATTATATCATAATGTTATATCTCTGAACTGCATTTTCTAGCTATAAATAAATGTTGCCAGTCTCATTTGATTTGTATGTATCAATTCAAAGTGAGGATAATGTTTCACATGTAAGACTGTGTCCAAAGATAAAGTAGACTTGCAATTGCAGTTGGAAATTCTCAAATACATATATAATGAGACCTTGTAGGATTGCTATTCATTTACATGGAAAAAAATTCTCTAAGGAATGTATGAATAGGAAAAACAATAGTTTTTTTAAAAAACTAGATATTAAGCTTTGAGGGGAGGGGGTGCTTTGATATTCAAGCATTTTATAAGGGTATCAGCAATGTAATTGAAGTGAAACTGATTTAAAGAACCAAAATCTAATTAAGGTATTAGTTTGACAAGAGCTTAACCTTATACTCTATAGTATGCATCATAATAAAAAAATATTTTAATGAAGGTAGTATGATTAAGTAATCAAAGATAATAGTTTTTGTTGAAGGTAATATACAAGATTATTATTTTGTTTTGGAAAAGTAGTGTATGCCAATAATTAAGTGCATGCATCGATTGTTATTACTTGCTTTGTTTTCACATTATTTGGCTATATGTATCCAAGTTCTTTGTCACATCTTGTGATTTGTTCTCTGATCTAAGCAGAATTTATACAATTTTCAAGCAATCAATTCTTATTTGTTGAGTTTATTCATTTACTCTCTAATTATATTGTTGTTAGCTTTGCACCGACAACAAGGCAGTTGGAATTGAACATTTTGTACAGAGTTAGGGGTAAACCAAGAACTAAGTCTATGGATATTGTCCTCAGTTGGTCATGCTTGGGAATCCAGCTGGAAAGTCTAAGGACACTTGCTTCTGATAGGACTATGGAGTTGCTGTTTGAAAACTCTACTCCTATGAACCTTCTAGAAAGTGGGTGGAGACATGGATAGATAAATAAAGAGAATGAAAAAAGTAATGTTTATCTTTCTTTTAAAATGGTCACTTATGATATAGAACTAAGATTTATAATTCATTTCATTTTATGTATTTGGTTCATTGGAACCAAATTTCTTCCCATCAAAAGAGTGGAGCTGTTCTCAGTAAAGAATCAACAAATCTAAACATTCTCAAGGTTTATGGCTTTGTATCTTGGTGTATTAATAATCTGTCCCATAAGATATTTATCATACATCTGACATACATATATCTGGGTACCCACATATTTTACTTCTTTTCTTTTCTTTTATTTTTTTCCAGTCATTGGACTACAGTAATACTAGGGCACCATCTTGCAAGGTTTAAAGACTGGTACTTATTCTATCAGACTCTTTTGCCAAATCACTAAGTTATGGAGAAAAGTAAACAAACCAACATTGGTTGTCAAGCAGTGGTGGAAGTAAACACAAACACACACATGAATAAATACACACACACACACACACACACATATATATATATATACATACACACACACATATACATATATATATACATACATATATACATATACACTTTCAGTTTCTGTCTACAAAATACACTGACAAGATTTCAAGTCAGCCCTGGTCTAAAGTAGAAAATACTTGCCCATGGAGCCCACACAGTGGGACTGAACCCAGAACCACGTGAGTGGGAAGCAAACTTCTTATCACACTGTGCCTATATAGCCACACCAATATGGAAGCTCACCTTATAATAATTTAAATTTGAAGTGCATAAAAAAATATATAATTTAATTTGAAGAAACAAGGCATTTGTTAACAAAATTTGGTTTTGATAGGATCTAGAAGCTAAGCAAGATGGATATAGAGGTCAAAGATAAAAGCAAAATAAAGCAAAAAATGTTTCTTTAATGTAATAACTGCCATCAAAGTCAGTCGATCATTTATTAAAGAGTCATGCAAATCTAGCTATATAATCTTAAGAGACCAAAATTCAATAGAATAGGCCTTAGATGATTAGTGTCATCAGAGATGTATGGTAGAGTGCAGAGAAATGCAGTTGAACATATTTTGCATATTATCACACACAAAAAAATAAAGCTAAAAATGTTACACATAATCACATCTAAAGAGATTTTAGGTCTTGCTGTATGATCAATCGAACCATCATAAACATCATCATCTAAGGTCCTCTTTTGCATGCACGTATCAGGCAAAATTTGTTGAGGCAGGTTTTCTACAGTCAGATGCCCTTCCATTTTGTCAAACATTATGTGTTTCCAAACAAGGTTAAATTTCCCCGTAGCCAGACGTGCTCTTCACAGAAGACAGGAAACAAATGACTTCACTTGTATGATGATGCTCATTTACTACAATTATGTGATGTGTAGACAAGGGTAGACCCAAACACACACATAAACATTCATGTATACATGACAGGCTTCTTTCAGTTTCTGTCTATCAAATCCACTTGGAATGCATTGGCTGACCTGGAGCTATAGAGGAAAATACTTGCCTAAGGCACTGCACAATGGAACTGAACCGAAGACCACATGATTGGGAAGCCAATCAACTAAATCTAAATGATTGATATAGTCAAAACCTTTCAGTAAATAAAATACTTTGCTCAATCCAAACTTTCCATCATCACAACTAAAGCTTCATTAACTTCTTTTAAAACTGATATATAGCTAACTTGAGAGTAATTGCAGCCCAAAGAATTTAAAGCAACTTACCAGAGCCTCATTTCTGTTTGGCTACAGGTTATATTTTACTTAATGCTATTTCAGTTAATAATGATAATGGTTTTTGCTTCATTTAGGTACAAGTCATTATTATTGCTGTACCAGGTGAACTTTAGTAGTATGAATCATCATTTTCTATGAACAGGTCAATCTCAGATGTATTATGAGCAAACTTCCCTGTATTATTACAGCAGAATGGCATAGCAATATATGCATAGCAGGATTAGAGAGTAATGAATGTAGAATGTAGCCCTTTAACAGTCATGTGCTTATTTTAGGAAGAGGATTTATAACAGCCTATTTTTAATTATGAAAAAAGAAAACCAAAATTGGATTCCTTTGCAGGTGAAATTATTCACTCGTGTTGACAGAGATATAGTCTAGAAAGTGCACAATTACATAATTACTGCTTATATCTAAGTATAGTTTTGCTTTCATCATTGTTTTAAATGTTCACATTTCCATGCTTGCATGGGTCAGATGGAGTTTGCTGAGGTGGGTTTTTTTTATGGCCAGATAACCATCCTGTCAATAACCCTCACCTGTTTCCAATTATAGTATTATTTCTTCCATCACCAGACACGTTTTCACAGAATATTGGAAACAAAGGACACTGCTTGCATGATGGTGACACTTGCTTACAACTATCACACAATGTTAATACACACAAACACACACATATATACAAATACGACAGGCTTCTTTTAGGGTCTATCTACTAAATCTACTCACAAGGCTTTGGTTGGCCCAGGGCTAAGGTAGGAGACACTTGTTCAACATGCCATACAGTGAGACTGAACTCAGCTTGTGGTTGGGAAGCAAACTTCTTACTACACAGTCTTGCCTGCTTTATGAAGAGTAACCAAAAACGCAGGCTAGAGTGATCTTGGCCACCAGCTTGGTCTTGGTGTTGCAGGCAAAGTAGCTGATGTCTCTCAACCACACCCCACACATTATAATCTATGAGATTACAATCAGAGAAATTGCAAACTCCAAGAGGTCGATGATGGTAGCTATTACTGATTTTATGTTAAAGTAGAAACTCTGATAATTTTATTTGATGGAATGTTAGAGCAATGACATGATACATTTTACATGTTATGGTGGATATTTTAGGCACAAATAATAAAACTAAAAATTCATGTCCAATCATTTAAATGGGCCAAAAAAAAAAAAAAAGTTTTGCTAGAATTTTTAATCAAAATCTTTTATGTCAAAATAATATAACAATAATTAATATAGACTGTACATATTAGAAATTTTTTTAGACAATTCTATCTGCTAGTTTTGTAATAATTACATCTATTTTGAGGTTTGCCATTCTTAAATAAGAGACTGAGTTTCATTGCATAAACAAAATGCACTTGTTTAGTACATTCAAAACAGACAATTTAATTATAGGTACCATACATCAGACAAAGGCAAACTAGGAAATAATGACACCAAAACACATGATATATGGATCAAAACAAATTTTAAAAAAAGAAAGTAAAAAAACAAAGTGAATTTCATGTTATGACATGAAATATAATGGCACAGATTTCATACCAGATTACTGAAAGTTTGCTAAGGAATGTTTATAATATTAAAGCGAGTGCAGATCAGCCAACAACATAATATATTAAGGAATGCTCCAAGTATCTACTTCAGAGAAACATCCTAAATATTTCCCTGAAACTCAAAATATAGAATAAGTTATACAAAAATAGGTCAGTTACACATATGGTGTTTGGGTTAAATTTGATGATTGCTTTTATGTCTCCTCTTTTTTAGAAACAGCTTGATGTATTGGAGAGCATAAAGATTAAAGCTGTAGTTGAGAAAAAGTTAGCTGACATGGAGGACTGGAAGCCATCTGAATATTGAAAAAGAGTTACCTGTATCATGATTTGTACCAGGTGTCAAAATGCTGACATCATGACAGCTGATTAATACTCTGAGAACAGTGTCAAAGTAAGACATGACATAGATAGCTGTAATAAAGACTGTAAAGCTGTGGCCAGCAGGAAAGAACATGGTAGGCATTCTGATTGTTTCTGCACACTGGAATTCATTCCCACATGCTTGAACAGGGCCTTAGGCACAATTCAGATGGCTATGTAAAGCTGCTAGAGTGATCAAACTCTGGTTGAAGAGAGTTACTGCTGGAAGGCCATATGTGTGGCAGCAGGATTTAGCTCCTGGTCATACCTCCAGAAAGAGTCAGAAGTGGTTGTTGGAGAATTTCTATGATTCCACCAGCCCTAATTTCTGGTTTCCTAGTTACCCTGATTGTAATTCCATAGCTTACTATGTGTGGGGTGTGGTTGAGAAAGACACCAATTGTTCTGCCTGCAACACCGAGGCCAAGCTGGTGGCCAAGATCAAGGAGAGGTTTGAGGATCTGCCCAGGGACACTGAGCAACATATGTGCCAGGTTTCAGAGCCTTCATGAGGCTATGGGGGGAAGCTGAGTAAACTGTTATCGCTTAGCCATAATCTAGTTGATAGTTTTTGGCTTTTTAAAATACTTTTACTTTTGGATGGAATACTGTGCTTTTTTTTCCTTTTAAGCTACCTGTCAAATTCAGTCTGGACACTACACACACACACATGTAAATATATAAATGTTGTTGGCACTCCGTCGCTTACGATGTCAAGGGTTCCAGTTGACCCAATCAACGAAACAGCCTGCTCGTGAAATTAATGTGCAAGTGGCTGAGCACACCACTGACACGTGTACCCTTAACATAGTTCTCGGGGATATTCAGCATGACAAGGCTGACCCTTTGAATTACAGGCACAACAGAAACAGGAAGTAAGAGTAAGAGAAAGTTGTGGTGGAAGAGTACAGCAGGGTTCGCCACCATCCCCTGCCGGAGCCTTGTGGAAATTTAGGCGTTTTCGCTCAATAAACACTCACAACGCCCGGTCTGGGAATTGAAACCGCGATCCTATGACCGCGAGTCCGCTGCCCTAACCACTGGGCCATTGCGCCTCCACATATAAAACTACAATAACATTAAGCAGTGATTTCATAGTTCATAGACTGTAGTCATGCTGGAGCACCAGCTTGAGAGGTATTAGTTTATTATCTTGTACTTATTCTTACTGTCTTGTAAGAAACAAAAGGCAAGTTGATTTTAGTGCATGTAAAGAGAGATGATGCAATTAGAACTAAACACAAGATATTTTTGTCCATCACAGTGAAATGAATTTATTCACCTCACATTGATATGCACACATACAGATATGATGAAGTTCACTTCTAAATTTCATTCACAAGATATTAGTCAACCAAGATGGTATGCAACAGGATCAAACCTATAACCATGTGATTGCAAACTGACCTTCTTAACCCTTTCATTACCAACCTAGCTGAAACCGGCTCTGGCTCTGAGTACAAATGTCTTGTTTTCATAAGTTTTGAATTAAAGTCTTCCACCAAACCTTAGTCACAATTTATGTTTCGAACACTAGCTGAATGATAACTGAAGTTATTTTACTAAATTCTTTATTACATTTAAAGTAATTGAAAGAAACACAGAGCATCTCAGAATAAATACAGTAACAAAAGGGCTAATGACAAAGTCATGCCTGTTATTCTTTTTTTCCGTTTCAGGCTTTGAACTGCAGCCATGTTGGAGAATTACCTTGAAATGTTTTGTCTCGTACCTATTTTACCGACCTTGTAAGAAATGAAGAGTAAGTTAGCTGATATAAAAGGAAACATGTATAGCACAAGGCAATTTTGTTTGCTACACCAATTTGGTTCCTTCTGCATTGGACTTCTCCAATAGTTGCCTTTGAACATTCCCCCGACAATGTTTTGGTAAAACTAAGACTTTGGCAGAAGTCACTTCCCCAAAGTTACATGTAGAGGGGTTGTTGAAACTAGAATCATATCACTGCAAAGTGAACTACTTAAACCAAATAGTCATCCTTGTGTCCCAGTTAAATTTTTTTTTATGTAATAAAACACGTTGGTGTTAAGAAACACAGCTATATCATCATCCCCTAAACTGGCTAGAAATATTTAATGTATTTGAGAGATCAATGAGATTAAATCATTGATGCAATAGAATGAAAGAAACCCTACCCATCTTAAATAAATTTATGCATGTATTTGCTCACTGAGATTTTTTTTTTTCTTTCCATTTTTTTTCCTTTTGTGTACAATCAATATCTTTCTTTCATAATGAGAACAATGTTCAGAAAGACAGCAGATGCTAGTGCAATTACTTTCTAGGACTGTGCTAATTTCAACTGCTATTTGTTTTTCAGTTTATATCCTCCTTTGAATTCTGAATCAGTTATTATATGAAAATATGAGTAATTTCTCTCAAATTTTCACATTACATAATAATCATATGCTAATTATACAGATATACTATCAGTTAAAAAGTGATGAATCAAGCACTGATAAGTGAAACTGATTAAAATATAGGGGAAGATTCTGAGTATAGGCCATAATTTTCCCGTCTAAGATGATTAAGATAAGATGAGGAAAATTTTTAAAAGGGTACACAATTAGACCTCAATTACCCAAACAAGTTAGGTAGGGTGTATTTTGTACAGATATCTGGTCTGGTTGTAAACCAAGGACACCACACTGAACATAATTTTCATAAAAATGCATATATACAGAGTTTGTTGTTTTTTGTACGAGTTTTAAATGTTATACTCCTATACCAGGGGTTTTCAAACTTTTTGACTTGCAGACCCCTTTATATTTCAGGCTTTACCTTATAAACGCTTATGAAATTTATACATAAATATTTGCTTAAAATAACATATATTTTTACATTTATTTATTTAACGGTATTTAACAAATAGATTTATTGTCAATTAAAAGATTTCGATTAAAAAACAAAATCAAATTGCCCATAAAAAGTATTTGCTGTCCACGTACCCCCTGTGGTCCAGGGACCACAGTTTGAAAACCCTTGTCCTATACAATCATGTATGTCTTTTCACCATGATCCAGATGTAAAATTACATTTTTTTTTTTTACTTGATGGTTAATGGTGTTCATTTTCTTTTCACAGACATAGTAACAGCAACTTGATTACTTGTAATAGATACATATTCAGAACAAGTTGTTGAGTCAAAGGAAACATCACTGATTTAGCCATGCTTTTAAATTTTTCAGCATGTCAATCATTCTTATGTGCCAAAATTAATTTAGCACAGTATAAAGTGGCCAACAAACTAGTAGGCCTTTGGACACAATGTTACTTTTAATAACTAAATGAAAGATGCGATTGTCACACCAGTGTCTGTAACAGACCTCTTTGATGTAACATTTTTACATGTTCTTCAGTAATTCAAAGTCACTTTTAATTATTGCAGATAAAAGATAAAATGATAGCACCAGCATTAACTGTGAGTTCAGGTTACAAACAACACGGCTAATTAAATATTCACAGGAACTTGAGATTTTGCTCAGATAGCAACTCGGAACAAAATCAAGAAAGAATGACAACATCACTGATTTGGATAGCTGATAATTGAAGACATCTATTTGGATTAATAGCTGTTTAGATAACCAAGATCTGACTGTTGTTAAAATAGAGAAAATGAAACTAAAATTTAAACTAAGCTGACAAAAGTTGCTACAAAACCAAAGCAGTATTAGTTTCATTTATTAGAACCATATGAATAAATTTAATATACGTTGTCAAGGCTATATAAAAATAAAAAAAACATAGCTATACTAAAAAGAAAAAAATTTCTTTGTATAAATTAGATGTGTGTGAACCTAATAAATGAAATAAATGCAATAATTTCATTCTAAAGCTGTGACAGTAAGCAGTTCATTTCAACAAAGCCTCAACTCTTGAGACAACAAATACACTGTTTTATCTAAAGACAACCAGAAAACCTAGTTATCAAAAAGAATGACACAAGCTAGATAAAGACACTAAATGTTGATAGTTTCCAGAGAATTGATAAGGAAACTACAAGATACTGTTATTAATTCTTTTATTGTAGGCTAACAACTTTACATTGGTATATTTACTTAGTAATTTAACCAGTCAGTGAGCACTACTACTGTGAAGTTCATAGAGTTATACATTATACTCAACCAAAGACAAATAAAAGAAAAAGTAAGTTACAAACTAACAGTTATTTACTTTTACAGTATATCTTAGCTTTTACTTGTTTCAGTCATATGACTACGACCATGCTGTGGCACTGCCAGGAAGGGTTTAGTTGAACAAATTGCCTCTAGTACTGTTTTTTTTAAATCTGGTATTTATTCTATTCATCTCTTTTAATGAACAGCTACATTGTAGGCAAGTAAACAAAACAACACTAGTTGTCAAACACCAAGGAAATAAACATTAGACATATACAATGTAGCTTCCACAGTCTCCATCTGTCAAATTCACTCACAAAGCATTGATCAGCCCAGAGTTATAAGAGAAGGCACTTGCCCAAGGTGCTGAGAAGTGGGACTGAACCTGAAACCACATAGTTGCAAAACAAGGCTTTTCTAAGCAT
Organism: Octopus bimaculoides; assembly: GCF_046866305.1. Taxonomy (NCBI): domain Eukaryota; kingdom Metazoa; phylum Mollusca; class Cephalopoda; order Octopoda; family Octopodidae; genus Octopus; species Octopus bimaculoides. The sequence goes on along the minus strand of NC_142941.1, from coordinate 15,555,651 downwards.
TAAATATTCATATATCCACAGGTCTCACATATATTAATAAAGGAAAACTGAACGAAGAGAATGGCAGTATTACAAATCACACAGCTGATGAAAGCATCAAATTTACTAGTAAAATTGTGTGAATGATGACAAATTGACAGTTCCAAAGTACACAGAGCGATTTTTGTACCAATGTCAATTTTTATGACACATTTTGCAGAACTAAATGTCTAAGTTCAAATCAAGATACGAACAAAATAATTCCCTTAAAATCTAGTATACACTTCCTTTGCAAAGACACAAAAGTTGTACACAGTTATCTCTCGATAAATTTGTGTTCAGACTTCTGTAAAATATGTTTAATTCCACACAAAATAGACAGTACTGTAAATAGTCAAACAGATCGACAAGACTGTTGAACAACCCACATAAGTAACGATGTTACATGCATTAATAGGCTTAAAGAAAGCAGACAGATAACTAAGAAGAGTTTCTAGAAACAAAAGATAATGCCATTTTCTTTAATAGAATAAGCTGAAGATGAAGAAATGGATATTAGCAGTTGTGTACTGATAACATCAGTAAAAGTAAACAAAAAAGAATGTTATGCAGTAGGCTGCTAAAATTTAAGAATCTAGTTACAGACTAATATATTAATGGGAAAATACTATTATGCTGAACACTAAAAGACAAAATGCTAAGATAACCACATGGATTCTGAATTTAGAATTTCTTTTTGGCTTCCAAGACAATTTGCTAAATGAATACACAAAAAGCTTAGTCAGATTTTTGAAATGGTTTTGGTTCAGATGAAAGGGCTGTGCCTATAGTCCTAGCAGACCTTCTGATACTGAGGTAAGATTAATGAAGTTAAGGTTCCTCTTGAAGATGTATGAACAAAAAGACTAAAAAACAAGCAGGAGGGAATTCTAAAGAGCAGATGTTCGGGGTGGAGGGAGAGGAGAGCCTAGGTGGAGTGGTTAGTGTAGAGTATGGAGAAGAGGCTTACACGAGTGATGAGAGAAGCACAAATGGGTGAGCTAAGAGGGTTTGAATGGAGATGGCACGAAACCAGCCAGCTCTGATAAATACAAACGAATTGCAAAGTACAGCCATTTTCAAGAGCTTAAAAAGTATGCCACAATAAAAGAATGTCTACTCAGTTCATATTAAAAACCTATGCCTACTCGAATACTTCTGTTATCAAGATGATGACTTGAAAAACAAATGCAGAATAATAGCAAGGAATTTTGACAACTGAAATCAGATAACAATGGATTGTCAACAAAGGAAATACACTAAGTCGAGCTTCATCCAGCAGTAGCAGTTCAGACGATAGGAGAAAAGCAAGAGGTATAGATTTATTGAATTTGTCATTTGCTTCACAACTGACAAGTATGATGAAATTGAATGTTTGTGAGTTAAGATCAAAGAATGCTTACACAAGAACAAAATGACCAACTACTGAATAGTGGTAGTCAAGGTGAATATACAAAGCAAAGAAAATGGTGAAAAGGAGAAAGATAAACTCCAAGCCATTTGAGTATATACTATCACGCAATGTATTATATACTATCACCAGTCATCAAGTACAAAAACTTGGTTTCAAATTTTGGTACAAGGCCAGCAAGTTTGGGGGTAAGTAGATTACATGGATCCTATTGCTCAACTGGTACTTATTTTATTGACCCTGAAAGGATGTAAGGCAAAGTCACCCTTGGTGGATTTTGAACCCAGAAGGTATAGATGGATGAAAGGCTGCTAAACATTTTGCCTGGCATACCAACAATTCTGCCAGCTAGCTTACCTTAGTCATCAAATACAAAATATTGGAATTTATTCAAAATAAATAAATTTCCAACTTTGAAAAAGAAGGTAGTAACATTTTTATCAGAACTTGGACATAAATTTATATCCATCTTCTCTGACCACTATTCAAGGGAAGGTCACGGGAATAGAGTCTTCAGACACCGCTTTCATAGGGTCCTATTACACTTTCCGGCTAGATTCCCAAGCATAACCAATTGAGACTATGGATATTATCAAACCATCTTATTCTACTTCCTAGATCTCCTGTCAATTGGTTTGGCTTGAAGTATCCGTCTTGCGATTCTTTGCTGCAACATTCTAATCACACGCCGTAGTACAAGAGCTGTAACTTCTCAATGCAGAGAAGTGGCAGCTCAAACTGGAGAGACATCCTGATCTCTGAGCTACATACCCTGTCAAGTAATGTCACTCCAAAGATCCTTTAGAGGAACCCCATTTTTTGCTGCTTGTATTCGTGAACACCTTTCAGTCATTACCTAAAATTAATGACCATGGAATAAGGATAGGCACAAAAACTTGTGAGTTTGGCATTTTGATATTGTTAGACAACATATAATATTGGATTACTTATGTAGAAAAGAATATTTTATTTCATATATTTCATTCATTTTATAGGCTAATCGTAGCTATACACCAAGCTCTATGCAATCTAATTTCAACTAACTGAGAATTTTAAGTGGATGTCATTACTTAATTAAAAGAAGGTAAAGATCCCCTTTGGTCATGAACGACCATGGCATTGTACCTAGAAAGTTATCCTCTGAGGTACAAGACTGAGCAAGGTTATTTATGGAAGACTAGCAGTTGCCCAAGCATACCAGCCTCCCCTCTCCACACCACTGATGTTACTCAAGGGAAAAAGGAAAAGCTGGTACAGCTTGGCACCAGTGATGCCGCAACTCATTTCTACAGCTGAGTGAACTGGAGCAACGTGAAATACAGTGTCTTGCTGAAGAACACAACACACAGCCCGGTCCAGGAATCAAACAACTAGCTCATGATTGTGAGCCCAATGCTATAACCACTGAGTCATGAGCTTTCACCATTGTTTAATTAGTCCTTATTTAATTTCATCTAAATGCCACTGGCTCCATGTACACATGTGTTCATGGATAGTTGATGTGGTGCTGATGAAAGAGCAATAACTCTTGAAATATGCATATACACCCATTACCTATTTTTTTTTTCCTATCTTCACTCACACTGTATTCATTTATGAAATGTTGTAACTTGCAATGCTGGCTCTGAATTCTATAGGAAACCTACAGAGATAAACTTAAAAGTGAATACTCGACACTGCTAACACAAGGTAAGACAATATTGACTTGTGAACCTTTAAATATACTTGGTAGTATATTATATTTGCACAACAAAATACTGTGCCTTTGCCAGCAATTGATATGTACGTACCAGTTGCCAAGAATGCGCTTAATATGTAAATTAGTCTATCCAATTGTGTTACATCACTAAACTTAGTGAGTATTTAAGCAATGTGTTTGTGGATAGTCGACGGGTTGGATGTGGTGCTGATGAAAGAACAGTAACTTTTGAAATATGTATATACACCTATTGCCTATTTTTTCTATCTTTGATTGCAGTGTTTATATAAATGTATTCACTTATGAAATGTCATAATTTGCAGTGTTGGCTCTAATTCTAAAGGAAGAAATCTATAAAAATAAACTTAGAAGTGATGTGATGTGATATATATATATATATATATATATAAAATGGGCAAAAATCTTTATAATTTTTCTATTTATAAAAAAATGATGAAGTCTGATAACACTGAAACCTGTCAATAGTCCCCTTACTAAAGAAAAGCCATCAAAGTATATAACTTAATTTAGTAAAGTTTATTCTTGATTTCTCTGAATTATCTCTCCTTTTCTTTGAGAATTACTATTATCTGCCATCAGGTTTTTGTTTTCTTTCTCCAACTTCAAGAGAAATTGAAAAACAACATTCAGTACATCACCTTTAGCATATTTTAAATGTGTCACTAGCCTATTTGAGAATGTCTCTTAACTAATTACACTGTGTTACAAAAGCTTTATTATTATTATTATTATTTATTTATTTACCTTTTTTTGGTCAGTAAGTGTTATGATCTTATTTATTTTTGTCTAGAAATCAAAAGAAATGACAAAACTATTCCCTTCAAACTTTGCTTTTGTGACAAGGACATCAATGTTTTGACCTATTTTCCATAAGATTTCTGACAGATTTAGCGCTGAAATTGCTGAAGCAGAAATATTATAGCAAATATTCTTTTCAATACCAGGGTTTGCTTGCCAGTTGCATGACCTTAATCACTCGAGCATGTCCGTTGGTGGCTGACAATATGTACGTCTCTGATCATGAGCAAGTAGTTGGGGAGCATCATAGCCATGTGTTGAGAGGGATTCTCTGGGATTTGAATAGGTGTAACAAAAGCAAACTTTGAAGGAAATATTAGCCATTTTCCATATCTTCTAGGGGTAAGCAAATATGAAATAACAGTTGCTACCCAAGGACAAAAATCGTGTTACAGTGTCATTTTTTTTATACTTATGAAACCTCTCTTTGCTATAATAGAATATTATAAGATTATAAAAGTAAACATTAACCTATAATTATATTAAACTAAACGAAATATAAAAACCAGTAACTCATAAATTTTATGGAAGAATACCTAGCCACAATAGATTAAAACAGTAGACATAAAATAAGATTGTAATAAACAACCATTTGACCCTGACCTTCAAGAGTGCACTCTAAGTGATACATATGGGAACTTGAATCTGTTTATAGAAGCACTGGTTTAGGAGAGCCTCAGAAGGCTCACAGGGCACTGCTCTTCCACGTTTATACAATTTTGAACTTAGAATGATCAACAAATATGTACTTCACAACAACTTAAGGTGCTCAAAAGGTTATTCATATACTTAATTAATACCTTCGTTATTTTAATAAGGATTATTTTCAAACTTCAATATAAATTTTCAAAACTTAAAAAGCAAACACAATTAGTTTCTTCTCATCTTGAAATGCGTCTTCTAAATAAGGCTACGGGGGTTGTCTCATCTCTACAATATAATTGCGGAATAGTGTGAATTGTTATGTCATGATATAACGTCATATAATGAGAAAAAAAGCAGTTGTTTATCACAGTAACATGATACTAAGATATGTGAAACAGACAGATAATGGACGATTTTGATGGAAATAATAAATAAACTAGCAAATTTTTGCCCAGATTTATCACAAATGAACACAAAAGATTTAATAAATTCTCGATCAATAGCATCTTCAGAAGGCCCTTAATTTTCAATAAACAAAGCTATCTTGATACCTTATGTATTTTTTGTTTATTTAAGAAATCGATCATTTGTGTATATACTTTTCAAATTACTTCCAAAAGGTTCGTTGAAGTAAAAGTCGAAATAAAGGAATACGTAAATATATTTATATACATGAATTTTTTTTATGTGAACAGTTAGGAATTTAAAACAAGCGATCAACAACTGAATTGAGTCCCTATATATATATATATATATATATATATATATATATATGCGTATATAATAATGTACAGGCTATTCTTATAGATAACAATGATTAATAATGGATATTTTGTGACTCCTCAATCTCGTGCTCAAACGAATAAAATTATACATACTACGTAGTAATTATCTAAATATGAATATAACAAGAACAATTCAAAACAGCTGAAATAATAACCCACAGTAATTCTATTACGAAAAATGAAGAAGATTTAAAATTCATTTTGAAGATTGAGGAGGGAAAAAAACCGTAATCAACTCAAACCAACGGTTTCAGTAATTTCCCTCTCTAAATCGTTTAAACTTTGAAGCAACCCCAAATAAAACGTTATTAAATGAAACTTTGTAAATGATCTACACTAGAATACATTATTTGGCGATCAATCGGTATTGACAAATTGAAATAACGTAATATCAATTATTGAGTTGCATCATTATTTTAAATATATCTATATTTGAATTCAAATTCACTAAGCCAGGGGTTTTCAAACTGTGGTCCGCGGACCACAAGGACAAGACAGGGGGGTCCGTGGACAGCAAATACTTTTTATGGGCAATTTGATTTTATAAATGTTTTTTAATCGAAATCTTTTAATTGACAATAAACCTATTTGTTAAATACTGTTAAATAGATAAATGTAAAAAAATATGTTATTTTAAGCAAATATTTATGTATAAATTTCATAAGCGTTTATAAGGGGGTCCCTAAGGTAAAGCCTGAAATATAAAGGGGTCCGCAAGTCAAAAAGTTTGAAAATTCAAATTCACTAAGCCATATATATATATGATGACAAGAAAACCAAGAAAAAAAACCTGTAAATTGTTGTCATACCTATCACCCCCGTGGGCGATCTAACGATCCTATTTGATCATAATCTGACAAGTTAGTATACCTTATTAAGTTAAAATGACTGTCTAAACAGATAGATAAATAATATTCGTAATTAAGAGAAATCGATTATATATTGTAGATATCATATATTGAAAACATTAAGTTTCGAACAAGAAGGAGAGTGGGGGGGGGGAAATGACTGGAATAACTTCCGGTTGTTGTCCATTTCATCGCCAAATATGAAGTTTTACGTAGGCGATAGGAAAAAAATCTGTTAAAACTCATTATAGTCATGAAAATAGCTTAAATTTTATATTCTCTAATAAGAAAAAACTTCGCGGAAATATTTCGCTGACCAGTTAAATCGGGCCGAGTTGGACAAAGTGTTTCCTGACAGACGTTAATTAGATGTCAATTGCTTGATCCTTCTCAAAAAATATATATATATTAAAAAAGGGATTTGGGTTAGACAGTGTTAAACAATAAAGAATAGATAAATAAGACATTATTTACTTACATAACTATACGAGATATTAAACTGGATACCATATCCACACACTACACGCAACTAAAGTAATTTTACGCCACGATCAACGGATCTGATTTAGTCTTTTCCTTTGAAAGTAAGGAGCTTCACAAACAATCTTTATGCATTACATGGCGGCTAATCGCTGACGTCATTATCATATGACAAAACGCCGCAGATTCACTTGTCAAAAAAAAAAAAACTAAGTATTTAGTTTCGCATTGTAAACAAATCACTTATTAAATACATGTTAACGCAATATTATTTGAAATGAATTATACAATGAAATTGTTTTCATATAGAAGCTGAAAGAAGCTTTGTGAAAATGTCGTCTGCTCGTTTAATTTTTTTTTTTTCTTTCGACTTTCAATTCCCGATTTGAAAGCATTTCGTGATTCTTTATTAATCAAATAAGTTGCAGATGCATAAAATCATAAAAAACGTTTAAATTTCTGGAATTTAACTAGTAACGTTTCTAATTTTCAAAACCAGATTAAAATAAAATGCCATTTTTTCTTTCTTTTTCCTTTTTATTTTAAATGTTGCACATGGAACTATTTGCAGAAGTGTATGCGGAATGATTTGAAGCGGTGATAAAGCTTGTTACACTTCTGCTAACATGCTGATAACATTGAAACCATATCACATTCACACTAACGCAACCCGCATGTGTTTTCTTTTATTTCTCTGGGAATTTTCTTATTTACTCAATGCTATTTATTAATTTATTTCCGTGATATTTTAAGAAATCGAGAAATCTGCTGTGAAATGATTATATTCGATATTTTCTTTTTTTTTTTTTAATTGATATAGAATAATTTTCTCGTTTGTATTTGTATCTATAAAATTTGCTGATAGAATGCAAAAGAATTTATAACAATAGCAAAAAAAAAAAACAATGTTTATTGTAGCTTAATCTATATGGACCGTCGCGGCGGAGACCATTTCTAACTTGACCTCGTGACCGCCCCACTTTCATGTATATTCCTACACCCCATAACATTACGCGAAAGACATTCCATGAGATTTAATGTAATGTGTGTGTTTTGCTGAGCTGATGGCGAAAAAAAAACTGCACCATGGATATATAACGTAAGAAATGGCGTATAAATACCGGGAAGAAATTGTCGGGAAAAGATTTTTGTATGTTTCTGGTCCTGGAAAATTAAAACTTGCGAAAATTTCTGACTGGGAATGGCGCTCTGGTGTGGTACGAGCAGTTTCTGGCAAGGATACTACTAACGTAGAACTGTCTGTAAGTGATGAAAAAAAATGTTATTGTTTTATTTGAGAAAGTCCATAAGGAATGCATGCTTTTGTTGTTGTATTAAAAAAGAATATATATATTGTTCTGATTTTTATTTTATATTATTTTCTTGCTAACTGGTATTAGTTTCTGTAAAGTTTTCTGCTATTCTCTGTGGATTTTTTTTTAACGATTAACAGTAAATGTAACTAACAATAATCGAGTTTTCCAAAATAAAGAAAGAATTAGGTAACAAAAATCCCCGCACATTCACATACCTACATATATATATACCTACTTACAATCTGCATCTCTATTATATATGCATGCACATGCACATATATCCACATATGCTATGCATTCATGTAAATAAGAAAAGCTTCATCTGTTATGTATGTGTATGTATATATATGTGTATATATATGTGTGTGTATGAATGGATGTGTATATGTTTGTGTATAAATGAGTATATGTGTGTATGAATGGATGTGTGTGTATAATTATATATATATATATATATATATATATATATATATATATATATGTGTGCGTCTATATATATATGTGCGTCTATATATGTATGTGTATGTATTAATATATGTATATATATATTAATATATATATATATATGTGTGTGTATCCACATATGTGTGTATGCATGTATAGCTACATGTGTACATATGTATTTATATGTATACTTGTCAATGTATATTTTATGTGTGTAAATATACATGCATGTATATGTACATGTAATACACACGCAAGAATCACAACTGTCACAGATTTTTAAAATATATTAAATTAAGAAAAATTACAATTCTAAAGACCTTTTAGTATGGGGTGGGTTAATTATTCCAAGTTGAATGTCAAAGAGTTAAACTGGCCGTTTTCTAAATATAAAATTACATTGTCTCTTTTGCTCTATCAATTTATCTATCTATCAATTTATCTATCTATCAATTTATCTATCTATCAATTTATCTATCTATCTATTTATCTATCTCATCTGAACATATTGGAAATATTATCTAACTTCCTTAATTTAAAAAAAAAAATTCATTTACTTTTACTATTTACTACAATTTTTTCAACTATTTTATTCGTGAGAAGCTTTAAAAGAAATACAAAAATCGTTGTCAGTCTGCGCTTTGTTTTAAATTGATGTCTTTGTAATTTATTTGTAATTCGTGTAACTAATGTCTAAAGCTGGTCTGGTCTGGTCTGGTCATCGGTCAATCTCTAGCAGTTTTTTATTATTATCATTATTATTATTGTAAAAGAAATTATTATTATTATTGTTGTAGTTGTTTCCTTTCTTTTTTCCTTTCCTTTTTGGTTTGGTTTAGAAACGAGCGTCTGCATTTGACAGACGGAATGAAGAAACATTTTGAATTTTTCCAAAACTGGAAAACGATGTTGGTTGAGAGATATCAGTGTTTAAGTGGTGCGCGCGAGCGTTTAATAATGTGTGTGTATGTGTGTATATATTTGTGTATGTGTGCGTATATTTGTATGTGTGTATATTTGTATATGTGTGTGTGTGCGTGTGTGAACCATGGCTTTTTATTTGAAACTGGTGTCGAGTAAGCTAATGTGTTAATGTAAAAATTAGTATGTAACACACGTATGGATGTATGAGTTTTCCTTTCTTTCTCTCTTTCTTTCTTTCTCTTCCCCAACTTAGTGATCCATTTATTTATACAACCAACCTTTCTCTGTCTATTGTATTTCCATTTAAGCACTCGCTTCTTGCCCCCACCCCACCCGCAAACCCCATTACACTCCCGATCGAACAGAAACCTATCAGCAAAAGGCGTTCCAGCCGTGACCATACTGTCTTTTTTTGTTTGTTTTGTTTTGTTTTTTATTTCATGTAAATCTAGGACCACATTGATCAGTGTGGTTGGTGTCTCTTCGTTATTCAAGGACAGTGGTGTAGTTGATATTTGAAGGAACATTTGGCTGCTATTTCTTGCTCGTCGATCGCCCGCATAAAGAGAGAGAGAGAGAAGCTCCCCTTCCTTAGTTCGTATTTGCCATTCGATTCAACCATGTGTTGAGGGACCTATTTAAGTGGGCGACGTTGTACCGAACGGTTTTTAAGATACTCCACCACCACTTTCATCATCACTACTTAAGCTAGCTGTCTGTCACTTAGCACTTTATTTTTCACACTGTTGCCACCATCCATCCATCCATCTATCCATTCTTTCTTTGTTTTATTTTATTTTTCGTTTATAATTTTCTTTTCCTCTTTATTCTCTATTCTTTTCCACCACAACTTCCCCTTCTGTATGTATGTCTTTACCATCAACACCACCACCACCACCGAGCTCATTTCAATGCAACTTGCTTTATCACCATCACCTTTGTGTATTTTTCCACACACTTCTCTACTCTACTCTATCTTCTACGTATTCTTTCCTCCCCCCTCCTCCGTCCCATCACCGTGCTGTTCTGTCTGTTAACCGCGCTTGTCCCTTCATCTCCATCTCTACCGTCGCCACTTGCCAAAATACCATTCTCTCTTTCTCTCTCTCTCCTTAACACTTATTTTTTGTTTTTTTGCAATATCATTTGTCGCTTTATTCCTATGCTAGTTTCAATTGATTTCTCGCTCTTCCCCCCCATCAGCCACCACCACCACCACACTACCACCACCACCACACTACCATTACTTCAATTTATCATTTGACGTTCTTGCCTTTCCTTGCCGTCACCTGATTCTTCTTTTTTTTTCTTTCCCCTTCTCTCTCCCTAGTTTTCCAGTTTCAATTGATTCCTCCTCTACCAACTCTCACACAACACCACACTTCTCGCGCTTTCCTTGTCCATTACACCCCTCTTTTACCAATCTTTCCATTCACCATCACCGACAGACATATCGCAACCAACTAGGCTCTACACAGACTAACCAACTCTAAGTGGAGCTCTCGACTTGCTAGAAACAACAGCCAAATCTTCCTCCAAACTGCATCTTACCGCCATAAATAAAATGACTGAGACAATGTAGTCATAGAGATAAAAAATAAGACTGGATGGTCACGATCAGAACGCGCTCTGTAATAAGTCTGATCGATCAGGGTTGATTTGGAGTTAAACAACAGCAAACTGCAGACGATTTTTCCTCTTCCAACCAGATTGCTTTATTCTCCTGAAACTTCACTCCTGACTCCCTGCTTGTTCCCTACTCTCCGCTTCATTCATAAGAAACTCTTTCACAACCGATTAAGTTTACTTATTGGTCGTTGGCGGCGGTGAAAGGTGTTGCAGATGTGCATTAAAAATCTGCTGTAGACATTTCTTATTACAGACCTCTCTTATAATAAAAGAATTACATCCAAATTGTCTGTCCAGAAGCCCCATGGCTTCTAATACTGTCTCCATGTCTGAGATTTTCTAAAAGAAGCAATTATTGCTAAAGCCGTTTTATTCAACAGAAAACTCTTTGTATCCCTTCGTTTACTTTTTTCCCCTTGATAAAATATCAGCACTCGTTGCTATTATATATATATATATATATATATATATGAAATTTAAAAGGAAAATAAAATGTATAAAATTTAACGGTTTTTTTTTTCCAAATTGGAAATATTTGTGTTCACGACTTGTTTCGTTACTTCGAGAAAGGCATGAATGTCACAATTTCCCATGTGTTTCTTTCAATAAATCTGAAGCTTTATGTCTATATAAGGTATTGATATTTTTACTAAATTCCTTTTTTATAATTTTCTCTTTCTCTCTCTTTCTGGACCACCAAACACCTAAATAAACTGGTATATTTTATCATCTTTTGTTTGACTGAACCAAAGCTTGATTCTTGAGTAAATTTTATTATTATTATTATTATTATTATTATTATCATTATTATTAGGTAATTTATTATTGGGGCTGATTTCATCGATCCTATCTCCCTCAACCTTCGCCAAATTTCTGAATTTGTCTGCTAAGAGATTCAGTGTTATATATATTATGAAAGCACTGAAATATAGTTTCTTGGTTAAGTAATAATATGTGCTTGTCCATTCTGCCTTTTGACCATATTGCCTGGTCTCTTATCAGTGAAAATATTTTTCATTGTCTCCCATGTTGCTTCGTGAAGAGAATAAATCAGTAATCATTTTGATTGCAAATAATTTAACTCGAAATTCTTAACCCAGTTGTCTGCTTTTGGTGGTGGTGGCGATGGGGGTCTTTTTTTTTTTTCTTTTTCGGGGTCAAACGTTTCTCTAAATTCTCTTTGTTGTTGCATGATCTTATTTAATTACATATATAACAATTATATGTAAACTCATATTTTTATATGATAATAATAATTAATAATGTGCAGTTTTTAGAATTCATAAAAATATTAACATTATTTTGTTTTTAGTTTCTTTCTGTTTCTCCTAAAACTTAATATTGATTTTAACAAAGGTGTTTTTGTTTTTTTGTTATAAAATATGAATTAAGTTTTTGTCTTAATTTCTCCTCACATTTTTACTTTGCGAGCTTAAAGTTTCATTTATAAGGTATATTAGGTCAATCTCAATTCCTTTCGGAATCGTTTAAAAGAGAATGTTCTTAGCTAACGGTTTTTTTAAAACTTTCTGACAGCATAAACCTCTTTATCTTCTTTCAAGTGATTGAATGAGAACATTTTTTTCTTTCTTTTTGTAAAAGGAAATATATTTTATCAGTATCAGGAGAATGATAGCCTTGCTTCATTTTTCTATTCTTTTTTTATATTTACTTTTTCCAATTTCCTTTATCACTAAAGGAAATCTTATTTTAGAATTCTCGAGTTCAGTTGAAATAATTTATTCTGACAAATCTGTTGTTATCCTAATTATATTTCTCCAGTTATGAAATTATAACACCCCTCCTCTTTCTCTTCTAACCTAATTTACTCAACAGAAGCAAATAGTTATTGTTACTATTGTTAGAAATACAATTTTTTTAATATACATATTAGTCTAATATCGGTTGGGCTTCTTTTATCTTACCAGGTATTTTTATTTCACTTTATCTGTTCTTATACATGCATACACACCATGCACATATGCGTACATATTCATAGATTCATACGTACGCACTAGCGCGTACGCATACACATAGACATGCATATATACACACACATATTTATATATGTATGTATGTATAAAGAAGTGCTAACATGCTTGCTTAATGGATAATCTTTTCTTGCGTAAGATTCGAATAAAGTAATTTCATGGGGTTGGGGAATCTAGTTAAACGAAGCGTTAGCTGATAGTTTTAGAATCAACTTTTTTCTTCTTCTTCTTTCTCTTTCTCTTTCCTTTATCTCGCTTCCAATTAGGAAGAAGCGAACGAAAATGTGTGCACACTTGTGTGTGCATAATGTTTTATGGAACAGTTGGGTCGCCAATCAGAATCTTTTCCTATCGACACACCTACTGAACTGGGTTGCTGCTGCACTGGCTGATTGTTGTAACCCATTTATTTACACACTTGTCTATATCTTATTTCTTTCATGAATACCCCCCCCCCGCCGCCCTTCCCCCCTCGTGTTCCTCCTATACGCTAACAATGTCCAGTGGATTTGTAGTCAGAACATAAGACCGAGTATATTAAAAACGAAGTGCCGTTGTATCATCTGTGTGTGAATGTGTTTGTGAGAGAGAGATTAGAAAATGAAATAATAATGGAAAAGTTCTGACTTCATTAAAAATGAGGCGCTGTAGGTTTGTTGCGAATATTAATATCTCAGAAAGTTAATTGTTACTCGTCTTATAACAGTTAAAAAGTATTTAAGGTTCTTCGGACGTTTTGCCGAGTGGAGAGTTTTTTTTTTTTGCTGATGCAAACCTATTTCGCTATTCGTTTATGTTTGTATATTGATAACCACTGTAGCCATAGTTTTCATGATGCTATGTAGCTGAGATAACTGCATTTTAGGTATTAAATTTATACAACCTTTGTTTCCATTCCTGAGTTTAAACTCTTGTGTTGCTAGAATTTTTTTCTCCGCCTCTAAATCTCTTGTCCTTCACTCCCCCCCCCTTCATTTTCTTTACCCCTCCCATAGTTTTATGAATTTAGAGCACAATTATTTAATATTGTTGCATATTATATTCTTCTCAAACCTCTAAAACAGATTTTTCCAGAAACTGGTTATACTAGCAGTTAATATTATTAAAATCACAGAAATATTCAATAACTTGATTTTTCATTAAAATATTGAAAATTACGTGTGTGTGTGTGTGTATATATATATGTATGTGTGTATATATATATATATATGTGTGTGTGTACTTGTATATGATGTGTTATGAATTTATGGAAAAAAATCCCATAAAACTCAACAATTTTGTTAAAAATGGAGAAAAGATGTTAAAATATATGAGAATTTTATACATACATCTCTCTCTCTCTATCTATCTATCTATATATATATATATATATATATATATACCTAGTTATTTTTCGTGTAAATAAATTCTTGAATTTGGAAAGATTTATGTAAACTGGCATTTTTTTTTTCCTTGGTGGTGCAACATTGTGTACAGAATTTAGAATTTCAGTTTTGATATCAAGAAATTGAGACGATCCTTTACATTTCCTCTTTCAAAAACAAAACTTGTTTTATGATATAATCCCGTTTTATTTTTCAATTCGATCTTCTTCTTTTTTTTAAAATAAAATATATATATATATAAAACAAAAAAGAAAAGAGACAGTGAGAGAAAAAAATATGCATTAAATCTAAACCTGAAACGATATTGGTATATATGAGTAGTTCAGTTGAACTGTGAACATTCTAAAATTTCATATGTTAAGACACGTTTAGATTTAGAAAACCTAATTGATTCATGCTTTGAACTAAATCATCCAAAGGTGAAAAAAATCGATACCTTTATGCATTTGTTCCTCTGCTGTATCATGAAATTCTGGCTTGATGTACAAGATGTTCTAAAATTAATGCTATATTTTCTATATTGAATTACTGTACATTTAGAATATAAATTTTTTTGTTTTATAAACCTTTTTTTTTTTTCTGACAAATTTAATTTTACTTCACACCTCTTCAACTTCAGAAAAAAAAAGTTTTATTCACTAAAACACTATCACAAATAATGTTGTTTATATATTAGTGGCTGGTATTGAAAATATATTTGTGAAGAGTTTCTGCATAATGTATGCCTGTTTGTGTTTCATATACCAATTCATTGTATTTAACAATGAATTAATAATTTATATTAATTTTATATACATTGAGAGAAGGAATGAAGTAACAGGGTTGTGTATGAGAGTTATAAATATTTTTTTTTTAAATATACATTTCTTTTTGTCCTTGGATAAAAATTAAAGATAAATTTTATCAGAACTGTATTAATACTATCAATAATTGTGTCGTTGTGTATTAAAATCAAACTATCATAGTTGCTAAAATTGTTGATCTAGCATCTAGGTTAACTTTCAATTGCCATATAAAATTTTACATTAGTCTGCTTTGTCTTCCTTCTTCTGAGAAGAAAAATTGCTGAAGTACTTACCGTCTGTAACATCCCTACCAGGTGATACCAGACTGACTTGTACAGTATTAGATTTTTATTTAGTACACTAAACTATATTGATAAAATAGAAACCAAGAGGAATCACGTACATATTAGTTGTTAGAATCCGTGCTTCATTTCAATTTTAATTGCAACAACAACAAAATTTTAAAATTTTAAAAAAAACAACACAATTTTGTGAAAGACAATCCGATATTTTAACCAACATAGATAAAATGCAAAAGTTGGTCAACTAGCCTTTTGTTGTCTCTAAAACACGATAACTGTTACTGATATAGTTTAGCCTAAGAGATCAAACATACTACAATAGACTGCATAAATTATCTCTGAAATTGAAGTTGATGGGGGGGGGGGGTGCGCAGAATGTTCTAGCAGCAACAATGTGAATTCTTTAGCTCAGATAATTTGATCAATATTTAAAGAAATTGCTCACCAAGTTTTTTTTTTCGCTCTCTTTTTTCCGTTTTTTTTTTTTTTCGAGCTTTTATAGTAAATGATGGAAGTATTTTTTATGTTTATTATCAACATATTCGGAAGAGAATATCGTATAGAAATTGAACTAACATTTGATATAACTAATTTCTTGGAGCTTGACAAATCTCTCACGTGTTAAGTAAGAGATTGCATTAATAAAAGTTTAACTTTTACTATATAACCTTAATGCGATATAATTGAAAATAGTAATAATAATAATGATTGCATATCAGATTATTTTACTTGAGGAATTATTTGCAATAAATTTATTTAAATCTTGGGTGATTTTAAAACATTTTTATTTGTAGAATGGTTTAGCTAAAGTGGTTTGTTAGCTGTTTAAATGTTAATAAAAAAAAATGCCATATTCGGAAGAAAAAAAAACTAAAAAAGCATAATTGACAGACTTCTAAATCTAATTGCGATCGTTAGCAGATAAATTGCAACTTAAGAAAAAAGAAATTGATGCACATTAATAATAATAATAATAATAATAATAGTTTGGCACGCGTACGCGTGCACGCACGCGCGTGCACACAAACTCTGAAAGCACGCATTGTGACAGGCGTACAAGCTTATACAGAAATATACGCTGGTACAAGCCAAAAAGACATAAAGCAATTTATTTCAAAATAGAAAAATCTTAATATATTCATGGAAAGATTGTATTTACCAATCTTGTCATTCTCTACTACTGCGCGCTACTAAACTCTAAAGTCTTAAAACTGCTTGCTACTATTATTATTATTGCTACTACTATTCGTCAGCGTTACTACAGTTGCTATAATGCCAACGTCATTGAAACTACTACGGAATACCATTATTACCATTCCTCTTTTATTATAACTGACAGAAGCTACTATAAAACTATACTATAAATCCCACCTCCGCGAAAAAAAAACAGAAGAATAAAAAAATCTGGTTTTTCTTTCAGCAGATTTAAAAAATTTTTATTTTATGTAATTTATGTGTTGAAATCAGAAAACTAAAAACTCAGTAATATTGTTTTGTATATATATATATATATATATATATATATATATATATATATATATATATATATATAGAGAGAGAGAGAGAGAGAGAGAGAGAGAGAGAGAGAGAGATTAGTTGTGAATTTTGAACCCCACTTGTGTTCTTTTGTGTGTATGTGTGTGCTTGTGTCTGTAACAGATTTGCCAAGTTGCTACCAAAAATGGCATAAAAATAAGTCGATTATTATTTTGTCGTCCAGATCTCAATTCACTAATAAAACAAAGCATAATTTAACATCTTACGATTAATTTTAACGAGTGGTATTGATAATGATGACGTTTACACTTCAATTGACATATCGAATAGTTTCTGCTAGCTATTTTGGTACACACACACCACATCAAACTGTCTCAAGCTTATTCAACTGGTTGAGGTCATTGACTTATACGAGTTCTCGATATTTTTCTGCGATAAGAATATGATTTCGCTTGCTAGTTAGTTGTGGTAGTAGTAGTAGTAGTAGTAGTCATTTGCATATATCTCTGTACAATAAAAATTAAGAATTTTAGATAAAGATAACATTTTTTTTTTTAATGATAATTTTGACTGTGACAATTATGAATTAAATTTAAATATATGCATTTTTAAGTTGGCTGGCTTCATTTGTATTTTCTAAAGGGATTATATAATTTTCATTCTAACAATTTTTATTATCGATTTTTATTCAGTATCTTAATAAATTCACTGAAATTATAAAATGTTAAATTTTATGTAATAAGCTACTAATCTGATTTTTTTTTTTTTTCACTTTTGAATATGAATAATTTGTACCTATACGTCTCGTGTGTGTGTGTGTGTGTGTGTGTGTTTTGATACTTATAATGGGCATATTGGGGAGTACCATATATTTTCATAGAAATTATTAATTGGAGGGCTTAATTATAATGAAATATGTTTATATTTGTAATTTGATAATTAAAGAAAATTTTTAATATTTTCTTTAGTATTTTTATTACAAAAGCAAAATATTAAATTCCACTTCAGAAAATGTAATTGTAATATTATATATTATAAATTTCTCTGAAATTAAAATAACGCTTCCCTGAAATTAATGTTCTTACATATGTTTATGTTTCTTTGTTCCTTGGCAGTTGACAGAAATTTTCATTTTTAATTTTCTAAAATCGTTGTAGCTAGTTTTTCATACGAATTGTTTTTTTTAGTTTTCTGCATTTCTCAAGTCAGAATTTATTCTTTTCATTCAGTAATTATTCATAACTATTTAGCTACTGCAATTTTTATCTTTACCCTTTTGTTTCAACATTGTTAGTAGCAGACACTTTCATTTAAGAAGCTGAGAATTTGGATAAGGAAACTTATTTAATTATATTTTTGAAAATTTTTGCAAACTGTTAATTCTAATTCAAATGTCACTTTATCAAGCTTCTATTTAATAATAATAGAATGTTTTATTTGAAGATGTCAAAGTAATTTTTTTTGTATGCTTGTTTTTTTAGACAAATCAATATGTGTTTCAATATTATTTCTTTGATCTATAGCTAGTCGTAGTCGTCCAGCTGGTTTCCTATGATGCCATTAAGTTTAAGTTAAAATATTCAAACTTGCTATATAATGTCATCTATTATGAGTCTAGAATTCCTAAAGTCTGGTTTTAATTCCCATGTCAGTTAGATTCAGACTTTTTGGTATAGTGTTTAGAGTGTCTATTAGCATCTAATTTTTCTCTCCAAAAATATTTGCCTTGTTTTCTATATAAAGGAAATATCATTATGTCAAGAATTCCTTTCTTTTTCATAATTTAAAAAAAAAATTTGTTTTAAAGTAGTTTAATTTTTGAATAACCGTTTAGTTAATTTTATCAAAACAAACCCAGAATTAGCAGCTACATCTGTTGAAAGAGAAAGATACCTTAGAAAATGTGAACTATAATATTCAAAAGATTGTGAGAGATATGGCTGTTTACTTTGTAACAACACAGTTTTGGCTTCTCTCCTGTGTGGCACCTTGGCCAAATGATTTCTGCTGGAGCTTTGGGACGTGGAATTGGTAAACAGAACCTGTATTGCATCTGGTCACGTGTGTATGTATGTATGATGTTATTGACTTAAACTTTTAGCACAAGCATTGCTGGCAGTCATTGTTTTCAACATCTAGGATATTATAATTTGTCAGTGATGGTCATACTAGCCTACAAATTGACAGCCATCATGTATTATTTCTTTACTACCGACAAGGGGGACAAACAAGGACAGACAAACGGATTAAGTCGATTATATTGACCCCAGTGCGTAACTGGTACTTAATTTATCGACCCCGAAAGGATGAAAGGCAAAATCGACCTCGGCGGAATTTGAACTCAGAACGTAGCGGCAGACGAAATACCGCTAAGCATTTCGCCCGGCGTGCTAACGTTTCTGCCAGCTCGCCGCCTTATGTATGTCAGTCTGTCTGTATGTATGCTCACATAATAAGCTACTACACAGCTTTGTGTGTGTATGCATGAATATTGATGTTCTCCATCTTCCATCTGAGCAAAATCATGATGTTGTGTTTACATTCACTGTAAACATTCTGTAGCTCCGTGCTTTCAAAGACCAGTGGAATAAAAAATTTATACCTTACTTGAAAAACAAGGGTTGAACACAAGAAGGGTATCCAACTTTAAAATGCTACTTCAAATTAATTTCTGTCCAACCCATAATAGCATGGAAAAAATGGGACATAAAACAGATGAAAGAACGAACAAGATGATCATATACCAAATGCTTTTGATCATTGGCTGCTCAATCAGAGTTGACCTGAAGCTCAACAACAAAACGAAATAAAAAAACTATCTGTTGTAAAACTGTCATATTTGATCTTTTAGATATGAGCATTAAAATTATGGGTTAATCTGTTCTTAACTGGTAATACAAATAAAGAAAACTCTAGCTTTTATTTGATAATCTGCCAGTTTCTGTTTTATATCATTGTTCTTTTGTGATCTATTTTGTTTTTGTTGGTGTATCTCTAACCCCAAACTGCTCTCTTTGAAAAGAATTTATACTTACTGTTTTCACTATCTTTTGTTTGAACACGAAGATAGGTTTCTGGGAGATTAGTTATAATCATCATCATCATCACCCTCATCACACTTCTGTTTTTCCTTGCTGGCATGGATTGGATGAGATGTCACAGTCTAATATCATCTTGCACACCGCAACAAAGAAAACTGACCAGTTTCAGTGGTGTTTATGTCTTACATTGAAGACTAAATGCTCATTAACATGTTACCAGCACTAAGGAAGTATTTCAATGCAGAAAAACTGAAGAGTCTTTAACATTTATCAGTTCTTAATTCAGAGATACTACTCTCGTTGATGGATAGACTGTGATGCAGTTTATATAATCCACACCTAACATGTTTGTTCCCTCTTTTTCTTTTTTTCTTTTTTTATTTTTGCATGTTTTCTATGGCTGGGTGATCTACCTATCACCAACCACTTCAATGAGTGAATTTTTTTGTACCAACAACACTATAGAAGTTGTTCATGCAAGAAGAATAAAAAAAAAAGTACCCTATCAGTTCTTGTTTGGTTTTTCTACCCTCCTAGATAGTTTGCAGAGTTCATGTTTTGCATGTTCCATTTCTTTTTTTTCTTTTTTTTTGCATGGTTTCTATAGTTTGACGACCTTTCTATTCCTAACCATTTTACATAGTTATACTACATGCCACTAGTACAGAAAAGCTGTCCTGTATGTGGAAAGCTGAAGAGTTCCCATTATTCTGTGTCAGTTCTTATCTGAAATTATTGCCCATGTAGACATGTAACCTGTAATATGGTTTGTGTCTCACTCTTATGTCTCATTTTGGAGTCAACTAGATAAATCTAGTTAATGCCTAGTATTTATTTTATCGGTTACAAAGCCAACTTGTGTTTGGCAATTTCCAGAGACATTGTATCTTTTATTGGTAATCATTTTTCTTGAGGAAGGAACATAAAGTTTAATTAGAATTTCATCTGGTATTGACTTTTATCATCATACTTGTACAGCTTCCCTATGATATATAAGTTGAATAAAATTTTTGTGAAGTTACTAATATGATAGTGTAATAAAGTATACTGCATTTGTCAGTTCTACGATACAATATAATTTGATAACTATTCACTTTGTTGTTGACACATCTATTTTATTGTTTGGGTAAAATTTATTCAGTGCTAATGCTTCAATAATTTCATTTGAAACAGAATATCACATAAAGCTGAAGCAGGTTGTACATACCATTGCTGCTTGTGACAAAATTAATTTTGTTTGCTGTTTAGTAATGCCAGAAATAACTGCTTAAAAATTTGGAAATTTTTCTAGTAAGAAGGCATTTTCTTTGTACAAATTTTCCTATTTCATTATAGACACCATAATCAGTTGTGAATAATTATCTTTCTTGAAAATGAACTTGAAAATTGTATAGTGATTAATAAAGATCTTTGTCTGATTTCTTTTATTCTTTCTCTTTTTTTTTAACAAAGAAATTCGTTTTCTGGTGTACTTCCCAGACTTCATTTATGTGGCTTTTTTAAAGTATCCTAAAAGCGAACTGATTAATGGCAGATCATTTCATTGACATTCAAACCATAATGACTGACCAACTCTATAACATTTCAAGAGGAGTGTTCTACAGCTGCTTTGACATTTTTAGAAACATTAGTTCCAGTTTTGCTGGGGAACTTAATATTACAAAAAGAACAAATCGTTATAAATCACTGTGACCTTTGAGAAGCTCCTTTCAATTATCCACCTGTATTATTTTAAATATATGCTTTATTCTTCCTTTTTACTTCAGGCTACTGTTTTATTCTCATCACCAAACTAGTTTTCTCAATTTTTAGATCAGCTAAATTACTAATTTGTTGGAGCCAGATTTTTTCTAGAACCACAGATAGTCTGCTTCTATTCATTTAATGTCAGTATTTTTATTTTACCAGAAAGAATAACACTCATATTGGATTTCAATTCTGACCCATTAAATGGGGAAATCTTTTTAGTTTCATTATTCTTGCAGCCCCCATCTCGTATATAATCTTTAATTCATTTTAGTTCCTCTCATTTAAAGTATAGCTTTGTTAATATTTATACTGTGTAGCAATTTGGAGGAAAACACGAAAAATGAATAGATAAGGACTACTTACCTATTGGTAGTGTGTCGAAGTGTTCCTAATCAGAATAATTTTTATTTTGCATTGCCACAAATCTCCTACATGTTGAGAGTAAATATTAGATTATTTTAGAATGCAAAATGAACTCGTATCCTCTCCAGGAGAATGTTTACATCATGTAACTGAAGACCTACTTACAATGGCAATACCTGAGACAAGTTGAATGTAAGAGTTACTGTGCTTGATTTAGCTCATTACTTTGCATTCAACTTTTGGATGGGTTGGCTTTCTTTCACTCCACTCTAATATTTAAATGTGGAGGCACAATAGCCCATTGGTTAGGGCAGCGGATTCGCGGTCATAGGATCGCGGTTTCGATTCCCAGACCGGGCGTTGTGAGTGCTTATTGAGCAAAAACACCTAAAAGCTCCACAAGGCTCCGGCAGGGGATGGTGGCGAACCCTGCTGTACTCTTTCACCACAACTTTCTCTCACTCTTACTTCCTGTTTCTGTTGTACCTGTATTTCAAAAGGCCAGCCTTGTCACACTGTGTCACGTTGAATATCCCCGAGAACTACGTTAAGGGTACACGTGTCTGTGGGCTGCTCAGCCACTTGCATGTTAATTTCATGAGTAGGCTGTTCCGTTGATCAAATGGAACCCTCGATGTCGTTAGCGACGGAGTACCAAGAGAGAATATTTAAATATGGGAATAAAGCGGTGAGCTGGCAGAATTGTTAGCATGCTGGGCAAAAATGCTTAGTGGAATTTTGTCCGTCTTTATGTTCTGAGTTCAAATTCTGCTGAGGTCGACTTTGCCTTTCCATCCTTTCAGGGTTGATGAAATAAGTACCAGTTGAGCACTGGGGTTGATGTAATCAACTTACTCCTCCCCGAAAATTACTGGCCTTGTACCAAAATTCGAAACCAATATTTATAGACCATTGAGATAATCGGTTTATTGTATCACATTCTTCAAATGTTGAGCTTGTCAGCTGCAACAAAAGAAGTTAATATTTATTTCTTACCAAGTATTCTAGACATATTCACAATCTTTGTAATATTGTTAATGATTTATGAAAATAACATGCAGAATACTTCTTTTGAATAGATGTTTTTTTTTTTGTGTATTTATATTTTTTATTGTTTCAAATCTAATGGTGGCTTATTTCAGTTACTATTCTATCAATCACCTTGATATGATATTATCAAGATAGAGTTTTAGTCTTTCTCCAGTTACCCATCGATTCACAAAGCAACACAAATATTCATTCTGATGCATTTGTTATTTTTAAAAGCTACACTTTCAGACTTCAACCAATTAACACATCTCTTGTAGCATGAAGAAAAAAAAAAAATAGGAAGCAAAAAAAAAAAAGAAAGAAGAAGAAAAAAAAAGATTACAACCTTGAAATGTCAGCAGAGTAAAGTTTTGAAGTGTCTGCTTCTGAAACTGTGAAAAGATCTTCAATTTCCCCTCACAGTTGAAATTTCCACTTAGGACAGGAGCAGTTAGGCAGTTAAAGTCGGAGTTATTGATATTCATAAAATATGAATGAGGCCTTTACTGTATGGATTGATTCTCTTTTTTTAGTAACGTGTAGTAGATGCATAATCAAAATTGGTCTTATAATTCACTGACTTCATTAATTTATATACTTTATTTTAATCATGGGGGGAAAAAATAACTTATTCAATCATTGGTATTCTTACATGTAGTAACAAGGAAAAAATCTAGTTTCTTCCTTGTTCTAGATAATAACCTTACCATATGCTCTTCAATATATTTCAAACTATTTCTTTGTCCACATGACAGAACGGGCAACGCCTCTGTTCTTCTACAATTGTTAAATATTCAATTAAATATATCACAACTCCTTGACTATACAACAACTAATAGATATTTTTATTTCATGGAATTGTAAAATGTGAATCTGCAATTTTTTTATTGTATATATCTGTGTGTATGCATTCATGCACATGAATGTATGCATACTTGAATATGTTTAAAAGTATGTGTATGTCTGTGTGCACGTGCGCACAGATACACACACACATACACATACAAACAATGTATATGGCTGTATATATGTGTGTATAGAAATAGGTAAGACTATATATAAAGTGAGAGAGAGAGAGAGACATACACACGCATGTATATGTATATACATGTGTGTATATATATATATATATATACAAGAGAATGTCATGAAGAGGCATCTTATAGCTTCATCAGAGCCCTCTCAATGTCTGTGTGTGTGTGTG
Organism: Octopus bimaculoides; assembly: GCF_046866305.1. NCBI lineage: Eukaryota > Metazoa > Mollusca > Cephalopoda > Octopoda > Octopodidae > Octopus > Octopus bimaculoides. Next base: position 15,531,287 of record NC_142941.1, on the reverse strand, counting down.
TGTGTATATATATATATATATATATATAATCATCATCACCATTATTTTGACACTCATTTTTCCATGCTTATGTAGGCCAGATGAAATTTTGTTGGACAGCCTTTTTTGACATGAGCAAGAATACAGAAGTGGGCATTAAAATGCCAGTTATGATGATGATGATATATATATTTGTGTATGTATGTGTGTGTGTACATATATATATAAGTCCAAACCAGGCCAGCATGGAAAGCAGACATTAATTGAAGTTCAGAAAGGTACTACCTCTGTTAGTAATGAAGGACCTCTCCCTCAGAGTAAAAGGCAGATTGTACGATGCCTGTGTACAAACAGCTATGCATTGTGGTAGTGCGACATGGACTGTGACTACTGACGGTATGCGAAGACTCAAAAGAAATGAAGTCGGTATGCTCTGCTGGATGGGTAATGTCTGTGTACATATATATTGGAGTGTGTGTGATTTAAGAGAAAAACTGAGTGTATGAGGCATCAGATGTTGTGTACAAGAGAGAAGACTACATTGGTATGGCCATGTAATGCGTATAAATGAAGACAGTTGCATGAAGAGGTGCTGATCCCGAATTGCAGAGGGAGCATGTGGAAAGGTGTAGACGCGGGAGGATGTGGGACGAAGTAGCGAGAACTGATCTTCAGATGTTGGGACTCACAGAGGGGATGACAGGGGACCGAGATTCCTGGCAATTTGCTGTGCTTGAAAAGACATGTCAAGCTAAGTGAAAGTGTCATCCTTGCATACAGGCTTGTTCCTTGCATCCTGCTCCAGCTGAGCGTTCCTAATCTTGTGGGCTTGTAGGGGGCTGGTGCCACATAAAAAGCACTCGTACTCAATCTCACCATAAGTCTGTCATCACAGTCGCCTCAAGACTAGGGCAGCTCACAGACAGTCTGACTTGCTCCACGGTAGCAGGATGGGTTGACATGGGTTGTACAAAATAAAAATTAATACCAAATCCATCTTCTGGTTACTTAGGAAATTATTATTATTATTATTATTATTATTATTATTATTATTATATATACGTACATGCATGCATATATGTACATAAAATATACACATAAAATGGACCATTTTAACCTCTATATCTGAGTCTCTGTAGTCTGCTCATTTCTCTCTCTCTCTCTCTCTCTCTCTCTCTCTCACTCCCCACCTTATTCCTCATTATTGATATTCATCACTCATGTTCTCTCCTGTCGCTGTTTCTTCAATTACTTCTTCCATTACCCAATGATCATATAGCCATGTGTCACTCTTATTAATCTCGCCGCTGTCACCCCCTTACTCTGGTTCTTTCCCATTTTGTTCTGTTACAGTTTTGGTCATGCGTTTTGTATTCGATCTCTCTTACCAATAACTTAATTTAACTACTTCACAGTCATTTCTTTCTATTCATTCCCTTCACCAACAACCATCATACAACTGCCTACCACATTCTGTCTTCCATTACTCTTCTGTAACATTCCTGCTCTGGTTTTCTTCTTTAATTTTCTCACATCTATTCTTCACTCCTATCACTTTGGCCTTCTTCAATCTCACCATCTTCCTTCTATACAGTTGTATAGAAAAAAAAAAGAAGAAGCAAATGAATGAAGAACGCAGTGAAGAAGTGACACTTTAATCTTGCTGGGGATGAAGGAATAAATGAAGATAGTATTCTTTAGTCATGTTGGAACAAAACAACCCCTCCAGTACTGTTGCCTTGATAAAATACATCAAGTACACTCTTTAAAGTGGTTGGCGAAAAGAATGGCATTTAGGTATAGAAATTTTGCAAAAAATAAAATATATGGGTAAAATGTAATCTTTATCCTTCTACATTGGCTATAACTCTGAATAAAAACCAACTCAAGTGGTGACAACCCATTCAATGCATGCCAGCAAGCAGACATAAGATGGTGATGATAGAGTGTGTGTGTGGTGTAAATAGTAATAGAATAACTTGGTTTGAAAGACAGCTTAAATGAAAAATAGTTTAAGCTTGTATGAAAATGCAGTACTATTGATGTTCTCTTCCTAATGATCCATCTATAAATGTTCTTAGCTAAGAGTTTGCAACAGTATCCAGTTTTTCTTTGGTCTGGGGAAGATCTTTGACCAGAAGCCATGTTCTCATTAGTCTTGTAGTCACTAAAAAAAGCTAGATGTAGATGAATGGTTTATGAGAACCAAGCATACCATGTGTAGAAATGTTATTATCAAGTAATGTAGCATGTAGATATCCATCAGTGTTCAGTTCTCAGCCTTTATGATTGACTAATATTTTAAGCCATAACAGAGCAGATGAAGCCTGGCTATCCATGGAAACTTCTGTATTTTGATGACCTTATTCTCATAGCTGAATCTCATTTTTTTTTTTCAAATTGTTAGAAGTAAATCAGTAATCAATAATTCCAAGCAATATTTTTTCTTATATATTTAACATTTAATAATCTTTAGTCACTTTCTGGTTTATTGTACATCTTCAATAGAGACACTAGGATTCCATCTTTATACTATTTCAAAGAAGAGGAATTTTGTGTTGGTTTTTTTCCTGAGAAAGAGCATTAAGAAATATGATAAAGTTGATATATTGAGTTAAGAATAAAATAACGATGCTTAATTATTTTCCTTCTAATGTCTGGATTAGTTGATTGGATCTTTTATCTTTTACTTGTTTCAGTCATTAGACTACAGCCATGCTAGGGTACTGCCTTGAAGAATTTTTTAGGCTAACAAATTGACCCCAGTACTTATTGTTTTTCAAGCTTTGTACTTATTCTATTGGTCTCTTTTGCCGAACTGCTAAGTTATGAGGACGTAAACACACCAATGCTGTTGTCAAGTAGTGTAGGGAGGACGAACATAAACACACAAACACACACACGTGTGTGTATGTATATATATATGTGTGTGTGTGTGTATATATATATATATATATATATATATATATATATATATATATATATATATATATATATATATATATGCAAATGCAGAGTACCAAAAGCACAAGTTCCACTGGGTCGGACATGTCACAAGGTGCACAGACAGCAGGTGAACTGGTGCAGTTGCCAAGTGGTATCCAAGAGATCAGAAAAAGCCGCTTGGAAGGCTGCAATGATGATGGGAAGATGATTTAGTCAAGCAGTTTGGGTCAAAATGGAAATGAATGATGCAATCAAAACAAAATTGCAAATGCATTGTGACAAGCAATGTAAAATGGCACCTGATGGCCTGGTCAATAGTGTGATATATGATGAGTTTTTTTTTCAGTTTCTCTCTACCAAATTCACTCACAAGGCTTTGGTTGGTCTGAGGCTATAGTAAACAACACGTGCTCAAGGTGTAATGCCATGGGACTGAACCGAAAAACATGTGGTTAGGGAGCAAATTTCTTACCATATGGTTGGCCACATTTGTGCCTATTCCAATATTTCGGAAAATTTCTATTTCTGCTTTTATTTTTCATTTGGTTTCTGTCATTTTAACTATTCTGTGTGTGTTGATTTTGTGCTTGAAAGACAAACTAGGCAATGCATGGCTGTTGCATTCATATCTTGTCCATTGTGTGATTTAGAATGTTTTTAACTGTCTTTTGCAAATAAAAATCATGTTAGGATTGGCTGTTTTTAAGCTGAAGCTGGTTTGTCAATATGGTGGATGGTTCATTCATCTTATTTAAAGGAATGAAGCTTATGAAGAAGGCTTGAGTAGGAAAATAATCAAATATTCTTTCATTCATGGGATGGCTAAAATGGCTGAAAACTAAGAAAATAAAATGCTGAAATGGAAATTTTCCAATACATTGAAATATCTGATCATCTGTTCTTGGTTTAGGAAGGAAAATAATTACCATTCATGTTTAATTCACTTTGACATCATTTTCCTTCTACTTCTTCTGAATTGATATTATACAATGCAATCCCAGTATTGGCACTGCTGAAGATGCACAATATGATGGAACTGAACCACCTGCAGATTTAGAGATTGTTGGATATATAATATAGAAGAAATAATATATAGCCTTGAATTATTAATTATTTGTTTGTAACAACCTGAATAAAAAAAAATAGCTTCCTTATATGCTTCTTTCTACATAAGATGTATGAACCATTCTCTATTTTGACAAAGAAATTTCAGTCAAACAGCCAATTGCATCGTGGCTTCTATTTACATGAACTTGGTTATGGCATATTCAGCATTAGACAATGATTGAAATAAAATATGAGAGCCATGTGTTGCTCAGCTCACACTTCAGGAACATAAACACATGGAATGGTTAAATAGCTGAAGAAACAAAAGACAATAAAGCTGAAACTAATATTTTCTGAAATATTAAAATGTCTGATTAACTCAAGCTTTAACAGGAAAAGAATTATCATTCTTTGTTATACTAAATGTGTTGACCTTACTGTTTTTATACCATTTCTTTCTCTTTCTGATAACGAAGCAACACAGTTTTTGGAGAATTGCTTTCCTGAGACAGTTACTGCAGTGTAGGTCTTTCCATGTTTGAATGTACAGGAACATGTAATTGTACAACCTATATTTCAAGTGTGACTATTCAGTGTGCCTCTAATGAATGAATTCCAGCTTGACAAAGCTTTGCACATGACAGCAAATGTTTTATTTGCTGTTTAAATATATGATTGACAGTTGGTGGTGAATTATAATTATGCAGAAGCATGCATCCCACCATCAGATGACATTGTTCATAACTCAGGTCTGTGTAGTTAAGAAACTTGCTTCCCAAACGTGGTGGTGGGCACAGGCCCACTACATGGTATCATGGGCATGCATTTTCTGTTATAGCTGCATGTCAAACTTTGCAAATAGATATGGTAAACGGAAATTGTGAGAAGTCCCTATGTATGTATGTATGTACGTACTTATGTATGTATCTATCTATCATGTGGAGACGCAATGGCCCAGTGGTTAGGGCAGCGGACTTGCAATCATAGGATCGCGCTTTCAATTCCCAGACCGGGCGTTGTGAGTGTTTATTGAGCGAAAACACCTAAAGCTCCACGAAACTCCGGCAGGGGATGGTGGCGAACCCTGCTGTACTCTTTCACCACAACTTTCTCTCATTCTTACTTCCTGTTTCTGTTGTGCCTGTAATTCAAAGGGGCCAGCCTTGTCACACTCTGTGTCACGCTGAATATCCCCCGAGAACTACGTTAAGGGTACACGTGTCTGTGGATTGCTCAGCCACTTGCACATTAATTTCACGAGCAGGCTGTTCCGTTGATCGGATCAACTGGAACCCTCGACGTTGTAAGCGACGGAGTGCCATCAATCTATCTATCATATATGTGTGTGTGTGTTTGTGGTGTGTATTCTTGTTTTGTCACCATATGATGATTGTAAATGTGCATCATCATACGAGTGAGCTTGTTCATTTCCAGTTTTGTATGACAAACATGTCTGGCTATAGGAAAATTTTAACTATCTTGGGAAACAGATGAGAGTTGGCAATAGGAAGGGCATCCAGGCATACAAAATCTACCATAGCAAATTCTGTTTGACTCCTGTAATCATGGAAAGGTAGACATTAAATGATGAGGAAGAGGATGAGACAAATACTGCAGTAGATATCTTTCCACATTTGAGTGTACACAAGCATGTTAAATACAAATATACACATCTTTATTTTATATATATGCAAAGTACAGTGAGGCTCGGTAGAAAGAGAAAAACATCCTTGTCATGGATCCCCCATTTCCAGTTCATTATAAAGAAGTTTATTTCTTTATTTATGTATTTTTTATTTATTTGAATCTTACCATACTCATTTGCCCGTGTTTTAATTTTTAATTTGAATTTTTATCTTTCATACTCTCTTTTGCTTGTTTCAGTCATTTGACTGCGGCCATGCTGGAGCACCGCCTTTATAGTCGACCAATTTGACCCCAGAGCTTATTTTTTGTAAGCCTAGTACTCATTCTATCGGTCTCTTTTGCCGAACCGCTAAGTTACGGGGCCGCAAACGTACCACCATCGGTTGTCAAGCGATGCTGGGGGGACAAACAAACATATACACACACACACATATATATATATATAGATATATATATATATATATATATATATATACATACATATACGACGGGCCTCTTTCAGTTTCCGTCTACCAAATCCACTCACAAGGCTTTGGTCGGCCCGAGGCTATAGTAGAAGATTATTATACCTATTATACCTGCGATTATTATACCTATTTCCATGTATGTAGGCTTTTGTTTTGCTCACTTTTTGTTTTTAATGTTTATATGTTCTCTATGTGTGTTTTCTGTACTCTGGTTATTATTATTTCTTGTCAACGTTTTGTTTGCAATGTCCTGTACCCAGATATGCACCTATATATACAGGTAGACGTAGGTATGCACACACCTGTACGTATATATGCATATACTCATTTATTATTTGTTTATATATATATATATATATATATATATATACATATATATATATATACACACATACATACATACATACAGACAAGTGTTCCCTTCCATATGAAAGGTAATCTTGGAAGTATACTTTTGTCACCATAGGTAATATCATGAAATGTGACATACAATATTTGTAATTTAACTTTTCTAAAATTTCTTGTTACAAAGTGATGAAATGAATGCTTAATTTGAAAAAAATATTTCCTCATAATTAGATAAAACAACTTTCTTATTTTTATAACTCCTCTCATAACTACTGTCATTTTCTTCTCATACTCAGTCTCTATAATTCTTTACTCATTGTGGGCTAACAAGCCTAGTATGTGCTATGATTTTGCACCTCTTCTGTTAACTCTATATCTCTCTTTTACCCTCCTTTCTCTCTACAGTCTAAAGCATGACTGGAGAAATTAATCAACCAATAGATATTGGCTATTATATATATCTATATATATATATATATACACACACATACACAGATTAATGTCTATCTGTCCATGAATGCATGGGTCAGACAAGAGTATGTTGGGATAGCTTTATGTGACTGGATGCCTTTCCTGTTGCTAACTCTCATCTGTTTCCAAGTGACGTGTTAATCTCCCAGCCAATCAAACAGCAAACAGTCCAGGCATGATTATGTGGAGAACTGGAGATAAACACTGTATGGATGAACCTTTTGTTTACAGATTGTGTAATGTGTCAAAAAAGCCCAGACATGCATTTGCAGTGGATTTCATGTAAATGACACCATTAGTGTTTACAGTCAACAAGCAAACACATAGATTTTTGAGAAAATGCAAACTCACTCAACCAAAACACACACGCACACACATTATGGGTTGCTTTCAGTTTCTGTCTACCAAATCCACTCCCAAGGCTTTAGTTAACTTGAGGCTATTGTAGAAGACATTTGTACAAGGTGCCATGCAATGAGACTGAATCTAGAATCACATGGTTGTGAAGTGAACTTCTAAACCACACGACCATGTCTGTGCCTACACACACACACACACACACACACACACACACACACACACACAATCTCATATATGCACACACACACACACACACACACACACACACACGCACACGCACAATCTCATACATGTACACACACACATCTACAATTGCCCTCTATTGGTTATTTTTTTTTTTTTTTACTGTTTGGTGGAAGGCTTCTATGGAACCTTCCATGCTGGTAATGACTAAAAGCTAAATGCAATTCCTCCCCACCTCCGGTTCAAGACCCCAGCAGCAGGGCAAGCAGAAAAGGGCAACACCAGACAGACTAGTTGAGAAGGTGCCAATGTAGATAGACTATAACTGACACAGCAGCAGGTCAGACGATTTTGATACCTGACTCTGTCTGGTTCTACATATATTGCTGAGCCTGGTCATGAAACCATAGCTTATGGGTCAATCTTTATCAAATTGAGAGTCATTGTAAACAAATTCATGCCATTAGCATTTTTTCCTGCTGATAGTTTGTTCAACAGTATTGTATTTTATATGCAGAGCTTTCTGCTGGGGTATTTTTGCTCATCTATATTGTTGATATTCAGGCGCAGGAGCGGCTGTGTGGTAAGTAGTTTGCTTACCAACCACATGGTTCTGGGTTCAGTCCCACTGCGTGGCACCTTGGGCAAGTGTCTTCTACTATAGCCTCGGGCTGACCAAAGCCTTGCGAGTGGATTTGGTAGACGGCAACTGAAAAAAGCCCTTGTATATATGTATATATATATATATATATATATATATATATATATATATATATATATACGTATATGTGTGTATATGTTTGTGTGTCTGTGTTTGTCCCCCCAACATCGCTTGACAACCAATGGTGGTGTGTTTACATCCCCATAACTTAGCGGTTCGGCAAAAGAGACCGATAGAATAAGTACTAGGTATCCAAAGAATAAGTCCTGGGGTCGATTTGTTCGACTAAAGGCGGTGCTCCAGCATGGCCACAGCAAATGACTGAAACAAGTAAAAGAGTAAAAGAGTAACTCGCCTCGCAAAATTTCCTCTTGTTTCTATAAACATATATTGATCACTTTTAGTTTTGCCTACTGGGTAGAATATGTTTCACGGGGAGGTCAAATATGACTGTAACATTCCTGTCATTGTCATCAGTCAGCTTAAATGTCAAATTTGCCCCCCAACCCCCCTCCCGCCCCACTTCTGCATTCATCTTTCTTAGTTTTAGGTTTTAACCCTTTAGCATTCAGATTAATCTGTCTGCTGTAATGCTTATTTATCCACATTGTTTCAAATTGATCATACATTATCTTGTAGCTCTGTGATTTCAATGATGCAATTATTTATGCTTAGAATGACATTGTAGTGTAGGTGTGAGAGGCCAGATCTGACCTGTTTGAACATAAAATAGATCAAATATGTGGGCCGGATATGGCCTGTTTGAATGCTAAAGTGTTAAACACCTCAGAAGGAATATTTGCTCTCTGTTTGTATGGATAATAATGTCAGTTAATCTAAAGTTTTCAACTTAGAATATTGTGTATAAGACACCCTACCATATTTGATTTTAATGCAGATATTTTGTCTGTTTTTTTCTTTCTCCTTGAGCCTTTTCTCCCTTACCCTTTACTGTAGAGTGTTTCTATTTAACAAGATTAATTCTCTCTGAATATTTATAATTACCAATTAGGTTAGAAAGGGAAATACGTTTTCATTCACAAGATATTTGGTTTTGTTTCTTCTCATTTATTGAAAGGTGGGGGGAAACCCCCATTCAATTGCCTTTAGATACTTAAGAAATAATAAGTAGGGTGAACTCATGAATATCTCCATAGAATTAATATAAATGATGAAATGCTGAAAACATCGAGTTTGTTAATTTTAGATAGATGACTTTAATGTGCAATATTTTGCAGGAATTATTTGAACAGCAGCTATACAGCTGGATGATTTGCTTGATACAAACTATTCCGTTTTGAAATACCATATCTGATCTTAAATTTATAGACAAAGCAAACAGTGCATTATGCTTTGCTTAGAGAAAGAATGATATGCTTGTGCCAGAATTCCATTTCTTGTTGCTTTGGTTTAATAGCCTCAACACATAGTATTCAGGTTGCTATACTTTGTATGACCAATCTTATAATAGAGAGTATTGCCTCTAGGCAGAAATGCAGTTTGAATAAATAGACTTCACATTTAAACTCGTCACACTTATCAGGCAGCTGATCAATAGAACATTGGAGGAGCATTTCTTGTAGCAAAATGGATAGAGAAATAGCCTTGGTATAAAAATTTCAGTGTGTGTGCTGATATATAGATGCATTTACATTTTGATGCATTCCATTTCCTGCTCTGTCTATAGGCAAATTATCTCATAGAGACATAAAGAGTTGAACTATTGATTAATTATGTTTTGTGATATCTATTTGTAAGAAACTTTAAATTTATCTGCCAAAAGCCTCATGACCTAAGCTGATTCATTCATTTCTAATCCAGACAGTTGCTTGTTAACGCTTCTGTATTTTCTTTAATGAAAGAAAATTTCTTGTGACGATAGTATTATTATAGTATGATAGTGTGGCAGAAATATTCCAGAAAGACTGCGAGCTGGCAGAAACGTTAGCACACCGGGCGAAATGCCTAGCGGTATTTTGTCTGCCGTTACGTTCTGAGTTCAAATTCCGTCGAGGTCGACTTTACCTTTCATCCTCTCGGGGTCGATAAATTAAGTACCAGTTGCACACTGGGGTTGATGTAATCGACTTAATCCCTTTGTCTATCCTTGTTTGTCCCCTCTATGTTTAGCCCCTTGTGGGCAATAAAGAAATAAGAAATATTCCAGAAAAAATTCTTTATAGTAATTGCACCTTGCTTTAATTTTTACCAGTTAATTATCAATAAGGTATAGGGATTAAATATTGATTACAAATTTTGGCACAAGGCCAGCAATTTCAAGGGAGAGGATAAGTTGATATAACCAACCCCAGTATTCAACTGATATTTATTTTATCAATTCTGAAAGGATGAAAGGTAAAGTTGACCAAGGCAGAATTTGAACTCAGAATGTGAAAATGGAAATGCCACTGAGCAAAATGCTTAGTATTTTGCTCAGCATGCTAGCGATTTTGCCAGCTCACTGCCTTATGTGAATTAAATATTAGTACTTGTAAGGTGAGTTATATCCTCAAGTTACTATTTATTAGATGAAACTGAAGAATCTAATAAGCAAAACAGTTTGTTTGCCCAACTTATAGTATGTTGTTAGTTCTCTCTCTCTAAAGGTAATTGATTCCATTTTTTTCTCAGAAGTAGAACCAATGCTCTTAATGTGATGTCAGTTTGTTCATTTGGGCCATTTTGTTTTTTTACAACACAGGCGATATAATAATGTTCAATGTTCATTTATGTTTTTTTTTTTTTTTCTTTTCTCCTTCCCTTAGCAAAATCTTTAGTGACAAGAAATACAAGTTCATAGACATAATGAGCAAATTTTAGTTTTGTTAAACTTAACCCTTTTGAAACCAAATTTCTGTTAAAATACACAGTTTTGTTTTCAATTACTTTTCAAAATAATGAAAAATTTAGTAAAACGACTTTGTCGTTAATATGCTAGTATACGAAACACAAATTAACATGAAATTTTGATGGACAGTTTTGAGATCACCTTGAATTAGTCTCCGGTGGGTTGGTATCAAAAGGGTTAATTTTGAGGTCAATATTCAGGCATTATTGAGAGGATTACTTTCTGTTTTTTGCTTCCAATTTTTAAAATTTTGGTCGTAACAATTTTCTCTATTTAAATTTTGCATTTAAATTATGTTTCAGGTTAATGATCTGCTGTAAAATAACTATATATATATATATATATATATATATATATATATATATATATATTCAAAATGAAATTACTTAGATTTTTGACAGTTGAGGAAATTGCCTTTTTTATTGTCTTTCTTTATAGTGTTATTCTGTTAATTCTGCTCTTTTGATTTAAATTGAATTGTCATTTTGAATGTGATGATATCACCAGACTATTGGTGTCTGTCACTATTTCTAATTTAACAATAATTCTTTTCCATAGTATTTACACTACCTCCATCACTCTGTTGCTCAGTCTCTCTGTTTTTCCTTCATTTTCTGTCTTCTTTACTGAAAAGTGGATGCTAAAATGCTGGTTTTATATGTATACATGTGTGTGTGTGTTTGTATATATGTGTGTATACGTTTGTATATATATGTGTGTGTGTGTGTATATGTTTGTATATATATATATATATATGTATGTATATATATATGTATATATGTTTGTATATATGTATAGATATGTGTGTGTGTGTGTATATGTTTGTATATATATATATGTATATGTTTGTATATATATGTATATGTTTATATATATGTGTGTGTGTATGTATATGTTTGTATATATATGCATATATATATGTTTGTATGTATATGCATATATGTATGTTTGTATGTATATGTTTGTATATATATGTATGTTTGTATATGTATGTATACATATAAGTTTGTATATATATATATATATATATATGTTTGTATATATATATATATATGGATGTATATATATGTGTATATGTATGTATATATTGTTTATATGTATGTATGTATATATATGTGTGTGTGTTTATATATATTTATAGATAGATATAGATACACACTCATACACACACATTTTTGTTCGTGTATCTATTACTTAATATGAGCAAAAATTCTTGTCAATCTATTCTTTTGATTTTGTTATGAAATTGGTATTTTTGAATGAGAATGTCGAGTAAAAGTGTAGGACTGCCAACAGTAATAGGAAGTTGACAGAAAGAAATATATAGATACAATTCAAACCGTTCCATGTATTTAAGATACTTTTGCATGAATAAGCAGTTATTTCTTTGGATAGAATTCTGCAGAATTGGCATTATAAATAAATTTCTTGTGAACAAGTCCAAAATAGATCAGAGTTTGCTGAAGGAAGTTCACAGAAGAAATAACCCTAACTACACCTCTAGTTATTATTATTACTACTACTACTACTAATACTATTATTATTATAATATTATAATAATAATTATTATTATTGTGCTGGCAGAATTGTAAGGGGGACTTCTTTTCATCTCTTTACATTATGAGTTCAAATTCCACTGAGGTCAACTTTGCTTATCATCCTTTTGTGGGGTCAATAAAATAAGTATTAGTTCAGCACTGAAGTGCCTCCCCATCGACTAGCCTCCCCCCTACACACAATTTTAGGCCTTGTATCTGTATGAGAATGGAGTGTTGTTGTTATTAGTCAGACCATGTTTCCTTTTATTTCCATAAAATGGGCTTCCCATTGCTTATAATTAGTTGATAATATGCTGATTAATTTTGTGGATGTTCATTTGGGCCATTTTGGTTTTTTTATAACACAGGAGATATAATAATGTTCATTTATGTTTTTTTTTTCTTTTCTCCTTCCCTTAGCAAAATCTTTAGTGGCAAATATTTGTGTATTTTGATCAAATATTTTTGCAAAATCTTTTAATAAACAGGTGTCTGTTTTATTACATGATAAGTGTTACTAAGAACAGAGGATGGGATCTGACATACAGATTGTTATAATCACTGTGAATTTTAGCTTCAATACTGTTGTATCATTTTGGGAATTAAAACTTCATCTCTTTAAGAGACATAGTTTTTGGTAGAAATTGTTGCTTTATAAAGACGCTTATGAATGTTTCATATGTTCACAGAGCGAATTAGAATTACAGGACCTTCTTTTGAAATTTTTGACTTTACCCTACATCCAGTCCACACTATAAAGTGGTTGGCATTTGGAAGGGCATCCAACTGTAAAAACCATGCCAAAACTGACCTCACCTATACTGGTGCCATGTAAAAAGCACTCAGTTCACTCTGTGGGCTGGTTGGTGTTAGGAAGAGCATCCAGCCATAAAAACCATGCCAAAATAGACACACACCCAAGTTTATGAATATTTTTCTCCCTTTAATTTGTTTAAATCAGATTTGGATTATCTTCCTCTTTATCAATTATTTATATATACAAAACAGATGAGGAGCTTAACAGAAAGAGAAAAATTCTTCTTTCTGTTAGTTTCATTTACTGCTATGAAGTTTGAAGTTATAAGTTCTCTTTTCTTTTTTATAAATTGAAGGATTTTAAATATTTTATCTTTTTGAGTTTACCAGAGGATGGGATATGACACACGGATTGTTATGTATCTAAGCCTGTTGTTTGTGTCTTTTACACACTACAGTTTCATACAAGTACTAAACAGTTTTTAGATTATGTCATTTATTTACTTATTGTTTAATTAACAGTAAGAATAATTGTGTTTATGCTTTTGAGTTTCATTTGATAGATTTAAGCTGCTTTGGTATCAGAGAACAGCTACGATATGATCCTGAGTTATAATTATTACCTTGTGTACTTTGATCAAATATTTGTGTATTTTGATCAAATATTTTTCGGTGTCTGTTTTATTACATAAGTGTTACTAAGAACAGAGGATGGGATCTGACATACAGATTGTTATATATTTAAGCCTGTTGTTTGTATTTTTTACACTCTTCAGTGTCACACAAGTACTAAACCGTTTTTAGATTATGTCATTTATTCACTTATTGTTTGATTAACAGTAAGAATAATCGTGCTTATGCTTTTGAGTTTCATTTGATGAATTTAAGCTGCTTTGGTATCGGAATAGCTATGATATTATCCTGAGTTGTAATTATTACCCTGTGTACTTGAAGAAATATTTTGATAAAATATTTTCACAAAACCCTCTAATAATAAACAGGTGTCTGTTTTATTACATGATAAGTGTTACTAAGAACATGTAATTTCTGTGAAAATAGAACCATCCAGAATACAAATACGTTAATTCTAACACTCAGTTCAATTTCACAACAGTGTTGCACATACAAACCCCAGCACCTCCCAGACAGACAGACAGACAGACAGCAAATCCTTAAGTCATGCATTACAAATGACCACAGTATTTGGAACTATAAAAACCTGCAAGACCTTCTTGAGGGTTAAAGGATGATGAACAAAACAAGATGCTTTCCTTCATGATCTTGCTACCAAGTAGGTGGCTAATCAACATTTATTCTAGATTAAAATGGGAAAGAGAACAACATACATATTAATTAACTTTTGCAAGGTAAAGGTTGACAGTGATTAGGGTTTCAGCCTGACTGCCTTCATCAAACAGGCTACCTGAAACTTTGAAGTCACTCTCAACCTTTTCTCTGTAAAAGTTAATAAATGTGTACTCTTCTGAAAAGTACTGAGTAATCCTTCAGTTTAACCCTTTAGCATTTAAACTGGCCATATCCGGCCAAAAGTATTCTGCCTGTTTTATGTTCAAACTGGCCAGATCTGGTCTCTCACACCAACCCTACAATATCATTTTAAAAATTAACAGCTACCTCATCAAAATTTCATAGCTACAAGATAATGCATGATTAGTTCAAAACAATGTGAATAAAAAAGCATTAATTTTGGCAGAATAATGCGAATACTAAAGGGTTAACCCTTTTGTTACCATGCTTCTGTTGAAACACACTGCTTTTAATTTCAGTTAATTTTGAAGATAATGAAGAATGTAGTAAAATAAGTTTGTTATATTAAGCTGCTGTTTGAAATATAAATTAAGAAATTTTGATTGAAGGTTTTAATTTAAATCACTTTAAAACTGGAAGTTTGTATCATAAAGCTCAGTGGTTTCAGGCAGTTTGGTATGAAAAAGGGTTAATGTTAAATTGTTTTTATATATAAACCAGCATAAAAACAAACATTAATTTATGTAAACCTATATATGGTAAACATACAGACAAGGAAAATTTAACTATTTCTCTGTATATAATAATTATTTCAAACTGTGTTTATATATCTCTATTTATATATATATATATATATACATATATATATATATATATATATATATATATATTAAGAAGGGTATTGGAGTTAACCAAACCCTAAAGATACAAGTAATACCGAGTAAGTGCTGTATACCGACTAGTTTTGCCCGTGATGTGGTTGCAACATGAATGGGGAATATAACGTGGGTCGTGTATTAGCATGTGTATGTATAAAGAAAGAAAAGGATAAAGAGATCAATGACAGAATTTTATTTTATGTATGTATAAAGTCATAAAATAAAATTCTAACTTTGCCATTGGTCTTTTTATCCTTTTCTTTCTTTATACACACACATATATATATATATATATATAGACAAACACACACACATACACACATATAAAGTGTGAAATTACTTTAGTTTGATTTGGATTTCTAGATCCATCCATTTCTATTCATGTTCTAGAAATCACTTATCTATGTTTGGCATATTTTCAATATCCAGTCTTTCATTTATGTACTTTCGCATGTATTATATTTTCAAGTTAAAACAATCTGGCATGTTCTGACCTGTGATTGATAGTGTTAAAGATTTTTCTTATTAACACATATTGGTTTTGGCTTTGTTTTATGGTTGGATTCTCTTCCTCTCACCAATAACTGTACCAAAGTGGACTGGGTGTGTTTATTGTGCCACTAATGCTAGTGAACTTGTTCTGCTTGTTTACACTATTATTGGTTTTATTTCAGAATATTTGATCTCATAGATGAGTTGCCATCACTCTAGCATAAGGAGTTGCATCTCAATTGAGCAGAAGTTGGCAAGAAATAAAGGGGATAGATAGAAAAGGAGAAAAAATGCATACTCAACTGCATAAGTTGCCAGTATAGATTGAATTACTTCATGGGAGGGACTGATAGTTGTGATTGCTTTTCAAATAATTTATGCTACTAAGTTCATTTTTCTATTTTCCATGAATATAAACAGCTATTTTTGTGTCTACTAAAGTTTTACTATCTTTTGTTTGTGATTTGTTTTAATAGCATGTTAACCTGATGTCAATATGTAACTCTTTCCTCAATTACTTTACTTATTAAGTCTTAAGATTCAATGTAAACACGTTATTGTTTATGGTACTGTTGCAGCTATCTTTATTAGTTTTGTCTTTTTTTAAGCTGAAATGTTAATAGTCAAAAATGACGAGGAGATATTCATATTTTACAAAATATATATTAGCAACAGAAGCAACAAGCTAACTGGCTAACTGCGACACTAGTGTTTGTTCTGGCACTGTCAATCTATATATCACTGGTGGGGAGATGAATCATTGTTGCTTCTAGTGGTTAAGTGTCTATCCATCATTGACAAGACCAAGCAAGGTTGAAATTGTGTGATCTGATGGTCTTGGTGCTAGAGGTAGTGGGGATTTATCTCCCTGCTAGCAATATAAACGAGTGCATTTGACACCAAAAAAAAAACAATATGAAAGCTTTTCTCATGATAACTACCACAGTAAAGTTTGTTCTAATAAGACGTCTACATTTAAGTGGAGATAAATACCTCTCATATTTTACACTTATTGCTCTGACAACTTACCCAAGAGTATTAAAGTATTATAAGGTTGCTCAGATATTGGAATTAGAATTCTAGATCCAAAGAGAGGAAACATTTTTAATTTGTTCTGGCAAAAGTGGACCAAGGCTTCTTAATGCAATATTGCAGAAATTGGAAAGTATAATTTGTTTGGTATCCTTTTCTTGTTCACTGGTGTTATATAAATATTGAAAGTATTTTTAGAAGATAATTGCAAAACATTTGTCAAGTAAAAAGCAATCAAGGAGTTTATTCTCTTGCTGAAATCCTGTTTCTTATATTCAAAGTGATAAGAAATTAAAGTTAGAAATGCACTTCTACAAGGAACCCTATCAACTGCACAATCATATATTCTAATGGTGATACATATATGCTTTGAAATGTACAGTGAATTACAATAGCTAATTTTAAAAGAATGATGGAGTTTGTATGATTCTAGATATCCTTGGAAATAAAGAATGCCAAGGCACTATATGGTATGACTGTTGTTGAATTCATTCATGCTGCTTAGAGACCAAAAATATATCTTTGCTAACAATAGGAGTTTTTAAATAAGAAGCATATGAATATCAGTACTTTAAGAAAGATATCTTAAAAAATAAATTAGCCGTAACTTATTTAAGAAGCAAAAACTATTGTTCATATTGTGTAGCATTTACTGAGACTGTAGTCTTTCAGCCATTTATTGCTTTTTTCTTTTTTTTTTGTGGTTACTCCAGAAAATTTAATTTGAGTGTTTAACATTACAAGAGTAGATGTAATATGTGAAAACAATAGCTCTCCTCCTGAGAATTTCACTTCCCGCTCTCAAGAGAAATCACAAAAGATAATTTGGAAGACCACATTATCTGGTTAAAAGGTGATATTAAAATAATAATAAAAAAAAAGCAATGTAAAATTGAACAGGAATTCTAAAATCTGAGCAAAAGAGAAGAGAAATTCTGTATGAATCTGCCTGGTAGGCAGTTATGGTTGTGTGGTAAGCTGGCTTCTCAACCACGTGGTTCCAGGTTCAGTCCTACTGCGTGGCACCTTGGGCAAGTGTCTTCTACTATAGCCTCAGGCCGACCAAAGCTTTGTGGGTGGATTTGGTAGACAGAAAATGAAAGAAGTCCATCATATATATATGTATATGTTTGTGCGTCTGTGTTTTCCCCCCCCCCCCTTGATGTTGGTGTGTTTAAGTCCCCATAACTTAGCAGTTTGGCAGAAGAGACCGATAGAACAAGTATTAGGCTTACAAAGAATAAGTCCTGGGGTTGATTTGTTCGACTAAAGGTTGTGCTCCAGCATGGCCACAGTCAAATAACTAAAACGAAACAATAAAAGAATATATATATATATATATATATATATATATATATATATATATATATATATATAGTTAGTATTTGTATTAATGACCTGGTGGTTTCAATGTTTACCATAGCTTTAAGAGCATCTTTTACTTTTCTAATCATGATGCTGCCATGATGGGGCATCACCTTGAGGAGTTTAGTTTAAGAAATTAACCCCAGTGTTTATTTATTTTAAGTCTGGTACTCATTCTATCTTTAGCCTGGGGTACTGGTGTTTCTCCTTTTCCTACCCACTGTCTTTGGTGCTTGACATTTATAGAGAACCCATTTCTCATCACCAGTCACTATTCAGTCCAAAAAATGTTCATTCGTGAGAAATGACAACAAAGAAGAGCACACATTCACTCTTTGTGCGCAATTAGACTCGGAAAGTTTGTGGCCAACCCCACTGACCCGATTTGCTGACTTCTCCAATGGCACACAATTATCAATGAATGGTTTAATGACCAGATTGAAGCTTCTCTGCTAGTTCCTCAACAGTTACAATGGGATTTTGTTCCACCAACGTTTGCAGAGTGTCTTCTTCGAGCTCTACAGGTCTTCCAGGATGAGGCTCATCTTCTAGGCTGTAGTTTCTGGCTCAGAATTTCTGGAACTACCATTGACACTGGCTTACGCTTATTGTCTGATCCCCATATACCGTATTAATATTCTTCACACTTTCCGTTGCGTTGTTGCCTTTATTGAACTCATGAAGCAAAATATGCCGAATACGTTCCTTTGTCACTTCTAATATAGCTTTGAAAAAGTAACTGTTAAAATCGAGCTGCACTCTTCAAAACTTGCACTGAGAATAAGAACAAGGTAAAATTATTACCTACTTTTAAGTTGATGTAGGTGGTTTATCCTGTCCCCTCTGACTTTTAGTTCATAGAATTGAAAAAAACCCCATTATTTATGGGATAACTCATAATATATATATATATATATATATATATATATATATATATATATATATCTGTATATGCATGCACACACGCATATTTTAATGTCTACTTCTCTGTGCTTGCATTGGTCAGATGGAATTTGTTGAAACAGATTTTCTGAAGCAGATTTTCTACAGCCCAATGCCCTTGCAGCCAACAATTGTTCTCACATAAAGTAATATTTTCCCCATGTCTTGATATGTTTCCATAGAATTTTGGAGATGGGCACTACTTGCATGACAGTAACACTCGTTACAACTACCATGCTATTTCATAGCAAGGAGACAGTAACACACACTCACACAGAGCCACATGTATACATATGCATATATATACACAATGGACTTCTTTCAGTTTCCAGCTTTCAAATCCACTCAAGGCTTTGATCAGCCCAGGGCCCTCTCAACCACATGGTTCTGGGTCCTACTGCATGTGTGTGTGTATGTATATGTGTGTGTGTGTGTGTGTGCTTTACAAAATGATGAGATCGTGTACACACACACATACCGGACTACCATTGTCCAATGTGTATTTTTCCAACTTTTATAGAACAATTGAAACTTGGAAAATAATAAGATATGAAAAGGAAATGAAAAAATTAATGACATAATTTTATAGTAAAATGATGTATAAAAATCATAAAATATATCCACAGTGTTTTAAGAGCTCAGTTATAATACATTATTAAACTCAAATCCATTGTTAAAATGCTGCAAATCAGGGTAGAATAAACTTCCATGCATATATAGAATTGACTGAACAAGAGTTGAGAGCAATGCGTTTGGAATTTTTAAAAAACTGATAAGCATAAATTTCACATACAATTCACTATTTAATGCACTCTACAGCTGTTTCAGTGGAGTAAAACATCATTATTTATAGAGTTATGTAATTAGCATCCATGATTAATTTCAAAGTGATGGGTTATTCATTTCCTCAGGAGATAAAATGGTAAATGGAAATCAAAATACCGTCACTGATTTCAATATAAGCAAGACAGGGTATAAAAAAAAAATGACCAAGGTGCAGAGAAAGCAACTGAGAATATGTACATGTATGTATGTATGTGTATATGTATGTTTGTATGTACATGTGTGCGTGTGTGTTATTTGCAACAGAAGCAGTATTAGTGTATTGTACTTAAAGCAGATGCATTGTTGAAAGCCTGCATTATTCAGCTTGAGAAAGCATCTCATGGACGTATAATGTTAAAAAACACAAAATATACCATCCAGCAGCTGTGATATTGCTAAATATATATTTCTGGCTTTGTCAGTAGCAAATATCCACGGATACCTACCTGCATGATAAGACAAAATCAACCATGGCTGGTATAATAAAACAGTGATTTCAAAATCACTACTGTTGCAATCAGCCAGCAGGCTAAATTGAAATTTTTTTATCTGTGACAAAAGCAGTATTCGTTCAAAATAGCAATCTATGTATCATACTTAAAGCAGATACATCATTAAAAACCTGTTAAATGGCAGTGTCCATCTTAGCATAGAATTTAACCAGTAACACAAAAATTATCTAGCAACAGTACTAGATACATATTTCTGCTTCTTTGGGTGATTTAGATAATAAAAAACATTCTGGTGTAGAGGAAGAACAAGATGAAGATGGAATGATTAACACTTGTTAATATTTTTGTTTTCATTCCAAGGCACCAAACTAGCAGAAGCATTAGCATACCGGGGGGAAAATGCTGCTAAGCAATTTGTTCTAAGTTCAAATTCCGCTGAGATCAACTTTACCTTTCATCCTTTTAGGGGTTGAACACTGGAGTCGGTGTAATC